>NC_060274.1:41343289-41390107 GCF_021613505.1 Equus quagga | reverse complement strand
GGTCAACCCATGCACGCGTGTTCTCAAGAGAGACGGAAACCAGTCCTGCAGTGAGAGCACCTGACAGCAACTCTGTCACACAGCTCACCTGCACACACCTGGCTGCTAGGAGATGTGACCTCAAAGAGATGCTCCCAGGTCCTTGAGAGACATTCACGGTCAAAGCTGACAGAAGGCCTACTTTCTTCCAAAGAATGTATATGCATTTCAAAGAGAGGAGGAAGCACACCCAATTACAAGTTTTCCAAGGTAAATGCTCCAAGAAAAAGGAGAGGAGGGAAGTCTTCCCACATTCCAGGGAGAGGTAATATTACTGCACAAAATTGGGGTTCTCTTGTCTGATGTACATTAAAAAAGCCAATTATTGGGGCTGGTCCCATGGCATAGTGGTTAAATTTAGCACATTCCACTTTGGCGGCCTGAGTTCATGGTTTTAGATCTTGGGCACAGACCTCCACCACTCATCAGCAGCTGTGCTGCGGCAGTGACCCACATACAAAATAGAGGAAGGTTGGCACAGATGTTAGCTCAGGGCCAATCTTCCTCAGCAATAACAACAACCAGAAGTCAATTATTATGGCATCAGCTTTTGGGAAAAGAAGTCAGCTTTATTTTGCAAGATCGATCTGCAAAGAGACAAGGGCATATGCTCTCAGATCTGTCTCCCTGATCCAGGGCTTGGGGCACAATTTATGGGATGAAGGGCAGGGCAGTCTGAAGTGTGGAGCTAGATTGGAAGTAATGAGAAGGGAAGTAATTGATGATCTGCATGAGTGTGGTCAAGCTTCATGCCTCTTCATGGGATTCATGTTCACAGAATGGTGGCATTACCACGATCTGAGGGTGGAGTTTTTAGCTCCTTTATGTCAAAAAGGTCACTTATCACAGAGTGACATCAGCATCATGGCAGAATGAGTTGCTGCCTTTGTCTCTTCCCTCTAAGTCATGACTAAATGGACATCCACTAACCAAAAGAGGATTCCCTACACAGCACAACAGGATGCCTGAGGGATTCATGTCACTATACATCTGAAAGTGGGTGGACTGGACCCCCGGGAATCAGTTGAACTAGGGGAGCAGCCACCTCTCCCTCCCCAGCAGCAGCGATCCAGGTTGTGGATCCTTACATGGCAGCCAGTGCAAGTAGCTGTGTGTGGAGGGGGGGTAGCCCGGCCTGTGTGCAAATGCTTGTGGAGTGGCAGTAGCCCAGCCCACAGGAGCACCCACTGTGCCACAGCAGCCCCACCCATGTGAATGCAGAGCTGTCAACTGGCACAACTATGAGCAGATGGGGCAAGAACAGAACAAACAGCCCCTGCTCCCCCCAGATGGTGGCAGGTGAAACTGTGACCAGAAACTACAGGAACCACAGCAGAACCAGTGACCCAGCCCCCAGCAGTGGCAACTCTGACACCAGCTCCACCAACAATGGGGGATACATGTCCCTGGGTCCCAGGCCCCACCAGTGACAGTGATACCCATGAACCCAGCACCCCTGACAGTGGTGCAACCAACACCTCCAGACAATTTGGGAACAGCAGCACAGGTGGTGCATGGAATGACAGCATCTGAGATGACTACCCTGAGAGAGCCAGTGGAGGAACACAAGACGCAGGTGACCACAACCAAAGTAAGTAAAGCTGTACCCAAATAAGAAAAGGTGATTACTACCACAAATGCACTGGCAGAGGATCAATTCATCAAACACCATGAAGAACTACAGTAACACTGCAGAACAGAAGGAAAATGACAACTCTCCAAAAACCAGTCCTGAAGTCACAGGAGATTACAATCTAACTGACAGAGAATTCGAAATAGCTATCAAAGAAACTCAACACGTTACAGGAAAACTCAGAAAGACAGTTCAATGAGCTCAGGAATAAAATAAATGAACAGAAGGAATACATCACCAAAGAGACTGAAGCTCTAAAAAAAACCAAGCAGAAATTCTATATGTGAAGGACATAATTAATGAGATAGAAAAGTAATAAAGAGAGCCAGATCTAGTGGCCTAGTGGTTAAGTTTGGTGTGCTCCACTTCAGCGGCCCAGGTTTAGTTCCTGGGCACAGACCTACACCATTCATCTGTCAGTGGCCATGCTGTGGTAGTGGCCCACATACAAAAAGAGGAAGATTGGTGGCAGATGTTAGCTCAGGGTGAATCTTCCTCAGTAAATAATAATAATAATAATAATAATAATAATAATAATTTAGAAAGCATAAAAAAAACAGAATAGAACTTATGGAGGAGAAAATTACTGACCTCAAAGATAGAAACCTAGAAATGCTTCAGGTGGAGGAAGAGAGAGAACTAAGTTTTTTTAAAATGAAGAAATTCGTAGAGAAATATCCAACTCAATTATGAAAAGTAACACAAGGATTATAGGCATCTCAGAGGGAAAAGAGAGGGAGAAAGGAGCAGAGAGCTTGTTCAAGGAAATAATAGCTGAGAACCTCCCAAACCTGGTGAAGGAACTGGACTTACAAGTACACGAAGTCAATAGAACTCTTAATTACATCAATGCAAAAAGACCTTCTCCAAGGCATATAATATTAAAACTGCCAAAAGTTCAATGAGAAAGAAAAATATTAAGGTCAGCAAGAGAGAAGAAAATAATCACAAAGGAACCCCCACCAGACTCTCAGTGAATTTCTCAGCAGAAACCTTACAGGCTAGGAGAGAATGGAATGACATATCCAAAATACTGAAAGACAAAAACTATCAGCCAAGAATCCTCTATGCAGTGAAATTATCCTTCAGATATGACCGAGAAATAAAAGCTTTCCCAAATAAACAAAAGCTGAAGGAGTTCGTTGACACTAGACCTGCCTTACAAGAAGTGATGCAGGGAGCCCTCCTCCTTGAAACAAAAAGTCAAATGTTTACAAAGTTTTGATCAAGGAGATAAATAGACAGACAAAATCAGGAAACTGTATCTCTTTATCAGAAAAGATTAGCAAACACTTAATTATAACATAAAAGAGAAAGAAAGCATCAAAAATAACCATAAACACTTCAATTGAGTCACAAACTCACAACACAAAGAATAATAATTTGTGAGAACAAAAACGTAGAAGGGGAAGAGGAAGGTGATGGAACATGCTTAGGCTAATGGAGACAAGAGGCAATCAGAAAATGGACTGTCTCATCTATGAGATCTTTTATACAAACTTCATGGTAACCACAATACAAAAAATCACAGCAGAGTCATAAATCATAAATAAAGAGAAAATTGAGAAAACTATCACAGAAAACTACCAAACTGAAATGGCAGTCAGAGATACAAGGGAAAAGAAACAATGGAAATATAGAACAACCACAAAATAAAAGAAAAAAATGATATTATTAAGCCCTCATATATCAATAATCACTCTAAATGTGTGGATTGAATTCACCAATCAAAAGACACAGAGTGTGGGGACAGCCTGGTGGCGTAGTGGTTAAGTTCACGCACTCCACTTCAGCAGCAGCCTGAAGTTTGCAGGCTCAGATCCTGGGCTCAGACCTAGCACTGCTCATCAAGCCATGCTGTGGCAGCATCCCACATAACATAGAGGAAGAATGGCACAGATCTTGGCTCAGTGACAATCTTCCCCAAGCAAAAAGAGGAAGATTGGCAACAGATATTAGCTAGAAGCCAATGTTCCTCTCACACACCCACACACACAAAAAAAACACACACACAGAGTTGAGTGGATGGATTTAAAACCAATACCCAACAATATGCTGCCTCCAGGAGACAAATCTCAACTCCAAAGACAAACATAGGCCTGGAGTGAAGAGATAGATGATACTCCAAGCAAATGGCAAGCAGAAGAAAGCAGGTGTAGCCACACTTGTAGCAGACAAAGCAGACTTCAAGGTAAAAAATAATAAGAGACAAATATGGGCATTATATAATGATAAAAGGGGCATTCCACCAAGAAGACATAATATTTTTAATATATATGTACCTAACAGAGGTGAACCAAAGTATATAAGGCAACTATTAACAGATCTAAAAGGAGAAATTGACAGCAACACAATAATATAGAGGACCTCAACACCTCAACTTACATCAAGGGATAGATCTTCCAGAGAGAAAATCAACAAGGAAACAGTGGCCTTAAACGAAACACTAGACCAGATGGACTTAATAGATATATAGAGGCTATTCCACACAAAAGCAGCAGAATATGCGTTCTTCTCAATTGCACATGGAACATTCTCAATGATAGACCATATGTTGGGAAACAAGCCCAGCCTCAATAAATTTAAGAAGATTGAAACTATATCAAGCATCTTTTCTGACAACAATGCTATGAAACTAAAAATCAACTACAAGAAAAAAGCTGGGAAAGTCACAGAAAGGTAGAGATTAAACAACACATTTCTGAACAATCACTGGATCAATGAAGAAATCGAAGGAGAAATCAAAAAATGCCTGAAAAATGAAAATGAAACACAACATACCAACTCATATGGGATGCAGTAAAACTTATAGCAATACAGGCCTACCTCAACAAACAAGAAAAATCTCAAATAGGTAATCTTAAACTACACCTAAAAGGACTAGAAAAAGTGGAATAAACAAAGCCCAAAGTCGGTAGAAGGAGAGAAATAATAAAAATCAGAACAGAAATAAGGGAAATGGAGACAAAAGAAAGAAGAGAAAGAAAAAAATCAATGAAACTAAGAGCTTAGCCAGACCCACTAAGAAAAAAAGAGAGAAGACTCAAATAAATAAAATTAGAAATGAAAGAGGAGAAATTACAACAGACACAAAGAAATACAATGGAGTATAAGAGAATACTATGAAAAGCTATATGCCAACAAATTGGATAACCTAGAAGAAATGGATAAATTCCTAGAATTATACAACCTCCCAAAACTGAATCAAGAAGTAATAGAGAATATGAACAGACCAATCACAAGTAAAGAAATTGAAAGAGTAATCAACCACCCCACCCCACCCCCAAAAAAAGGCCAGGACCAGATGTCTTCTCTGGTGAATTCTACCAAAACTTCAAAGAAGATCTAATACCTATCCTTCTCAAACTATTCCAAAATATTGAAGAAGACAGGATGCTTCCTAATTCATCTGCAAGCCAAACATTACCATGATACCAAAACCAGACAAGGACAACACAAAAAAATGAAAATTACAGGCCAATATAGCTGATAAACAAAGATGCAAAAATTCTCAACTAAATATTAGCAAATCGAATACAACAAACATTAAAAGGATCATACACCATGATCAAGTGGGGATGCAGGGATGGTTCAACATCTGCAAGTCAATCAATATGATACACCACAGTACAAAATGAGGAATAAAAACCACATGATCATCTCAATAGATGTAGAGAAAACATTTGACAAGATAAGCATCCATTTATGAGAAAAACTCTTGATAAAATGGGTATAGAAGGAAAGTACCTCAACATAGTAAAGGCCACATATGACAAACCCACAGCCAACATCATATTCAATGGAGAAAGACTGATAGCCATTCCTCTGAGAACAGGAACAAGACAAGGATGCCCTCTCTTGCCACTCATATTCAACATAGTACTGGAAGTTTTAGCCAGAGCAATTAGGCAACAGAAATAAAATAAAAGGAATTGGAGAAGAAGTAAAACTTTCACTGTTTGAGGATGACATGATTCTATATAGAGAAAACCCTGAAGAATCCACCAGAAAACAACTAGAAACAATCAACTGTACAGCAAATTTGCAAGGTACAAAATCAAGATACAAATATCAGTGCATTTCTATACACTAACAATGAACTAACAGAAAGAGAAGTCAAGAATACATCCCCATTTACAATCACAAAAAAAGAATAAAATACCTAGGAATAAATTTAAGTAAGGAAGTAAAAGGCCTATACCATGAAAACTATAAGACATTATTGAAAGAAGTCAAAGAAGACATAAAGAAATGGAAAGATATTCCATGCTCATGGATTGAAAAAGTAAACATAGTTAAAGTGTCCATATTACCTAAAGCAATCTACAGATTCATTGCAATCCCAATCAGAATCCCAATGACAATCTTCACAGAACTAGAACAAAGAATCCTAAAATTTCTATGGAACAACATAAAACCCTGAAAGGCAAAAGAAACACTGAGAAAAAAGAACAAAGCTGGAGGTATCACAATTCCTGACTTCAAAATATATTACAAAGCAATAGCAATCAAAACAGCATGGTACTGGAGCCAGCCCCGTGGCCGAGTGGCTAAGTTCGCACGCTGCGCTTCGGCGACCCAGGGTTTCACCGGTTCGGATCCAGGGCGCAGACATGGCACTGCTCATCAAGCCACACTGAGGTGGCATCCAACATGCCACAACTAGAAGGCCCCACAACTAAAATATACAACTATGTAGTGGGAGGATTTGGGGAGAAAAAGGAAAAATAAAATCTTTAAAAAAAAAAACGAAAGAAAAGAAAAAGGAGATTGGCAGCAGTTGTTAGCTCAGGTGCCAATCGTTAAAAAAAAAAAACAAAACAGCACGATACTGGCAGAAAAACAGACACACAGATCAATGGATCAGAATTGAAAGCCCAGAAATAAACCCACACATCTATGGACAGCTAATCTTAAACAAAGGAGTCAAGAACATACAAGGGAGAAAAAAAATTCTCTTCAATAAATAGTGTTGGGAAAACTGGACAGCCACATGCAAAAGAATGAAAGTAGACCATTATCTTACACTACATGCAAAAATTAACTCAAAATAGATTAAAGACTTGAATGTGGGACCTGAAGCCATAAAACTCCTAGAAGAAAATATAGTCAGTACACTGTTTGACATCAGTCTTAGCAGCACCTTTTGAATACCATGTCTACTCAGGCATGGGATCAAAAGAAAAATAAACAAATGGGACTACACCAGACTAAAGAGCTTCTACAAGGCAAAGGAAACCAAGAGAAAAACAAAAAGACAGCCCAACAACTGGAAGAAAATATTTGCAAATCATATATCTGACAAGGTGTTAATATCTGAAATATATACAGAACTCATACAACTCAAGAGCAAAAAAATTAAATAATCCAACTGAAAAATGGGCAGAGGAACTAAATAGACATATGTCCAAGAAGACATACAAATGGCCAACAAGTACATGAAAAGGTGCTCAACAGCACTAATTATCAGGGAAATGTAATTCAAAACTACAATAAGATATCACCTTACACCTGTTAGAATGGCTATAACCACCAAGACAAAAAACCATGTTGGAGAGGATGTGGAGAAAAGGGAACCCTCATATGCTGCTGGTGGGAGTGCAAACTGGTGCAGCCACTATGGAAAACAGTATGGAGATTCCTCAAAAAATTAAAAATAGAAATACAATACAATCCATCTATCCCACTACAGGGTATTTATCCAAAGAACTTGAAATCAACAATTCAAAGAGAGTTATGCACCGCAATGTTCATTGCAGCATTACTCACAATAGCCAAGATGTGGAAACAACTCAAGTGCCCATCAATGGACAAATGGATAAAGAAGATGTGGTATCTATACAACGGTCATTAAAAAAAAAGAGAAAATGGTCACATTTGTAATAACATGGGTGGACCCTGAGGACTTTATATTAAGCGAGATAAGCCAGACGAAGACAAACACCACATGATTTCACTCATATATAGAAGATAAACACATGGACAAAGAGAACAGATTAGTGGTCACCAGAGGGGAAGGGGGTGGAGAGGTGGTTGAAAGGAGTAAAGGGGCGCATATATATGGTGACAGACAAAAATTAGACTGTTGGTGGTGATCACGATGCAGTCTACACAGAAATTGATAAATAATAATGTACACCTGAAATTTATGCAATGTTATAAGCCAATATGACCTCAATAAAATAATTTTTTTAAAAAAGGTCACTTATCAAGCATTTGTGCAGGCCCAGTTGATGGGTTGGTGGTGTCAACCAGCCTAACTGGACAAGGGATCTCAGTTCCTGAAAAACCACTCTTAATCACTCTGTTGATAAGATGGGGTCATGTGAACTGGACCTGGAGGGCCTGTGGTTACAGTAAGGCCCTGATGAACTTGTATTTGCCTTACAGCCCTAACTAGGGGCACTGCTGCCCTGCGCCCCAGTTTCCCAAGCTGGAGGAAGGACAGTAGCTCCGAAACATGGTGGTGGGGTGCCAATGGGGTGGAGGACCACACCTTCATCTTGAGCCTTAGTCTCCCAGTCAGAGCAGTGGGGCTACAGATGGATTTGCCAGTCCCATTACAGTGCTCAGAGTTTACAGAGGGAGGTGTGCGCCTTGGGGAAGCCATGGATTTGATCTCTTTAGTAGAATTTGCTGAGGGCAGCAATTGGGCTCCTTCAACTGTGTGTGAGAGATTTTAGTGCTGGGTGAGATGTGCCAGGTCCAACAGTCTCTGAGACCAGGCGTCAAGCTGTGTGAGTCCAACAGCACACCCCCAGGAGACAGTGAACACCCCAGGGGTGCTGAGCTCTGCATCCACACATGGCCAGCAGCACGTAGCAGGTGATGAGGTTCTGCTGGTCATTAAGGGCGGCATTGCCACCGGCTCCAGGATGTTAGCCAGCGGAAGCTCCAGGAGGACAGCTAGGAAGACAGGAGTGCAGGAACCGGACACAAGGGGACTGCAGCTGGCCATGTGCAACGAGACTGAGCAGGACATAGGAAGACAGGGGACCGGGGGGGGGGGGTGCGCCCTGAGCAAGAGGAGGGGGTCCACACCTCTTCTGTCCCAGGTTCTGTGGGAGCTCAGGGGCCCCAAGCCCAGGCTTGACCTAGGGTCAGCCCCATCTGGCTCACCAGCCAGGACATCAGGTTGTAACAGCTAGATCTTAAGTTAGCGTCAGGGAAGCCATCTTAGGGAAAGGAAGCAATATTGTAACTAGATACGACCCCGACTCACTAGTCTTTCTGAATGCGTTCTAGCCCGCACATAGCCTAGACGATTAAGCACCTCTCACTTTTGCAAAATACATGATCTGCTAGTTCTATGACTCTTGCTTACGTATATCTCCCAGCTGCAATAAGACAACTTTGTTCTCTGAGTTCCCCAGGAACGTGACAACTGCCAGAAAGAAAAATTCTGCATTGGAATCCATCACAAATGATGGAAGAAAGAGAAAATGTGGCGACTTGAAGTTCGTCACACACCAGATGGTCAACATCCCTAAACCCTCTCCTTCCCTGCCCATTTCTGCTATAACTGCCTCAAAATTCTGTTTGATTTTAAGATGGCTCTTTAGGACAACTTTTTGCTTGGTTACAAGGTCTAGGGGACAACACGCCATCAGACTGGCTGAGATGAAGGTGGGACACAGGGATGTGGCTCACCTCCCTCCATGCCTGCCCTGGAGAGAAGGCGCCCTTAGAGCTGGGAAGGGAGGATTATGGACTAGTCATGGGGAGCCCACGCCATGGTACATGAGCTTGTGAGGTCACTCCTCCCAGGCTTCAGTGCCAACGAAGTCCTGTCCATCGTCACACTGTATCCATGACTAGAGGAAGGACAGAGTCTTGACTGACCTTCAATCCCTAGTACCAGGCCCTTCCCAGGCTGCTGGCCTCAGGGTGCACGTGGATCTCCCACAAGAGAGGGGCCCTCCTGAGTCACAGCGGCCCTGGAACTGCTGGTGCAGGAAGGGGAGGGGTGGGATGCAGGGTGCCAGGGCCCGTCTCAGAAGGTGAGATCTGGGCCCTTGCCCTGCCTTCAGTTTGTCTCCATCTCTGCCTGTCTGGGTTCACTCAATAAGTCACCACATGTTCAAGTTTCTGCCACGTGCCAGCTGTTGTATCAGGAGCTAGGGAGACAGGATGAATTGTCCCAAATGGAAAGGGCTTCAACCAGGGGCTGAATTTTGTTTCTGAACCATTCTCCATGAAAAGCAGTCAGGGCTCCTTGGAGAAATGTTGAGTGCAGAGAAAAGAAGGGAGTGTGGGACATCTCATGTCAGAAAGCAGGGAGCCAGGAGCTGGCACAGTGGCGCAGTGGTTAAGTGCGCACGTTCCACTTTGGCGGCCCGGGGTTCACCGGTTTGGATCCCGGGTGCAGACATAGCATCACTTGGCAAGCCATGCTGCCGGGAGCTGTGGCTACATCATTTGATCGGCTGTTTGACAGGGTCCAGCCGAATAATGCCGCGGGGTGCAGGGTTGCCCCTTGGTGAAGAATAACTGGCCGGCCCCTCACATAGTTCTGAAACCTGTGCTGCTTCTAATTGCCCTTCATTCCTTTTCCTTTCTTAACCTCCAGTTTTCACTCCTTTGGGTGGCTGCTAGGGAGGCACTACCTCCCGGGAAAATTAGATATAGTAAGAGAATGTGACCACCTGCAGGTAACTTTCAAGATATTTTTCAATTAATTAATGGAGGAGCACACAGTCCCTTTTGAGACAAGCAGAAAGGAATCCTGCCCAGATAAGCTGTCGAATTAGGTTTATGGCCTCCATCTGGTTAACGTTTCCTTCTCCCTCCAGTTCTTTGTCTAAATATATATATGCATCGTCCTTCTAAGTTTGCTGGTTAATTGGATGATCAAGAAGTATCTATATATTATTCTTGACCTTCTGCTTTCTGTTAAAATGTTATAGAGGTTTTCTCCTAAAAGCAATAAATAATAAATAATTGATGAGTAGAAGGGCCGAGGGGTGCAGGTATGCCCCTCGGTGAAGAATGGCTGGCCGACACCCCTGATATTTTCTGAATTACATGCATGCTTTCTAGCAAGGTTATGTCTATACTTATTTCTGTTTTTTATTCTTGAAGATATATAGTTTAGCTTAGCTTTTCAGCCCTTTACTTTACTAACAAAATGATATTTTCTCCGGGCAGTGTGCTTAAGGGACTGTTAGCTCTACAATCTAAAAGACAAAGGAATGCTTTCACCTCCTAAAGGGCGCGAAAATGTAAAGATGTTTAACTGCCCGCTGAGAATGCAGATAGTCCTGGGGATAAGATACCCCAGAGTCACCTTTTGTCCCCATTAACCATCTACACTAATGGCGTAAATGATTGAGGGAGGCAGGGATGGCTCCACCAGGATGCAACCAGACGGACTGCTGTCCTGTCCGGAGGCCTGGACCTTCTCTCTTTGATTTAACTTTACCATGAATTACAACAGATGCCTAGGTACCTATCTCTTTTAGCTTAGAGACAACAAACACTAGTTAATTGCGGAGAAGACTACCATTAACCTTATGCTCTATAGAATAGAATGCTAATAAATATTCTTGCGCTCGTTTTTTACTTCCTTATCTCTCTGAGAATATTTGTAGAGCTATTTCTGTACTAATCCTGAAAAATATAAAAATGACACTTGTGCACAGTAAAGTTGGACTTGCTAACACCAACCCAAGTCTCACGTCCCCTTTATTTTCCCCTCATTGTGCCGACGCCGTCCATCCCTCAGGAACCTGGACTCAACCGGGGCGGGACTCCGGCACCATGCTGTGATAGGCGTCCCACATATAAAGTAGAGGAAGATAGGCATTGATGTTAGCTCAGGGCCAGTCCTCCTCAGCAAAAAGAGGAGGATTGGCAGCAGATGTTAGCTCAGGACTAATCTTCCTCAAAAAAAAATAAAAAAACATAAAGCGGGGAGCCAGCTTAGAGTCCCCACCAGTCAAACTCAAGCATCAACAGGGGACCAATAGTAACAAGTTACAGTAGAAAACACGGACAGCTCTTCTCCACAGGAAGTGCTAGTCACCACACAGAGAAGGAGCAACAGGGTTAGAAAAACCACCATTTTGCAACACCCAAAGTAATAGACAATCCAGGTGAGGATGGTCAGATGATGGGAAAACCACCAGGAGAAATCTTCTTGGGGAGCAAGACATTCACAGTCTCAAAGCATCCCCCATAGATGACTTATTATTTACAAAGAGGAAAGCTTTTTCCACAATAGACAGCTGGTCCCCATCTGATCCAAGCAACCAAACCTGGCCACACACCCTGGGACCCACCGCGGCTCCCTGCTTCCCACACACAACACTCACATGTGGTGGCCTTCCAAGAGATGTCCACCAACGGGCATCACTAAGACTCCATCAGATGAGTGCAAAGTTTCCATGAGACCAACAACCTGGGCTCTCCCAACAGTCAATGTTACAGAAAGAGGGACGAGGATGAGAAGAGGGAAGAGGCAGGAGGAGGAAGAGGAGGAGAGGGAGAAGAGGGGAAGAGGGGAGGAAGGGAGGGAGGAGGGGAGGAAGGGAGGGAAGAGGGGAGGAGGGGAGGGAGGAGGGGAGGAGGGGGAGCGGGGGCCAGGAAAGACAGAGACTAAAGAGACAAGAGACAGCTGGGGAAATTCAATTGTGGACCAGACATTAGCTGACCTGACTGAATCAAAATTAATTTTCTTAGTGTAATAACGATATTGGGGTCATGTAGAGAATGTGCACTGCTGAATAATTTAGATAAGTTCGTCATGCCTGCAACTCACTTTCAAAGGATTTAGCGAACAAACAAAAATATATATATACATACGTACACACATATACATATAGCTCCACATATGCTTATACACATACACACAACACATATTACACTTACACACAAGACATACATATGCATGCAGTGGGAACGAGAGAGGGAGAGGCAGGAAGGGGAGAGAAAGAAGATTCACGGGCTGAATCTAGGTGAAGGGTACGCGGACGGGCACTGTACCGTGTTCCTAGATCTTCAGAAAGTTTGCAGATTTTCAAAGTAAGAGAGAAAAGGCCCATGGGCTGGCCTTCCAGGCCTGGGGCGTGTTGGGGACCAGCTGGTGGGAGGGGTATTGGGAACCAGCTGGAGGCAGGGCCTTCAAAGGCCCTGGGTTGCGTAATGCACAGCCAGGAAAGCAGCAGGAGAGGAGAGGAGACCCCTCTCTGAGGAGGGGCCCTGTGAGGATGCACGATAGGGAGCCCAGGGTGCTGGGCAGGTAAAGGGGCCACCCCAGGATGTGGGAAAGATGGGTCTGCAGGTCATCCGGGAGCTGCATCTGCCACACCAAGGGACTCCGGACCCTCATCAGGGACACACAGTTCAGTGCTGCTGCACCAGGCGGGCCCCTCCCCATCCTCAGGAGGCCCTACAGGCTGGAGGACAGTGGGCACACCCTCCCACCCCCTGCCTGCCCCCTACCTGCCAAGCCCACCACCAGCCCATACTGGGCAGCTTCTGAAAGAGCTTCTGGGGAGAGAGGTAAATGTGAGATGGAGCTGCACTCCCCTAGACAGGGCTGTCGCTTGTGCTGGGTCACAGACTCAGGGAAGACGCCTCCGGGCCCTGAGCCCTGCCTGGGCTGCTGGAACCACCCAGCCCACCCTGCCGCCAGCTCAGACTGAACCAGGCGGGAGACACTACAGCTCCCCGCCTCCATGCTGGGGGACTCCTCGCCTGCAGAGAACACCCATCGGGCCCCCAGCCCTGCGTTAACCACATGTCTAGCTTCTGTAAACTTGATACTCTAACATCTGCCCTACAGGCATACACTGGACACCCCACTGATACGCCTGAGGCACCTTCTGGGCCTCCTGCCTCCCCTGCAACCCTCCTTGGGAGAAGTCCTCCTCCCAAGGTGGGGGCAGAGGGAGGAGCACTTTTCAAATGCAAATCAACCATCCAGAGCCCACACCCCCTCCACCTCATCTATAGGGGTCTTACACTCTAGGCCACTCTCCCCTGCCCTAATCACCCCTGGACAGGGACCAGACAACTAGGGACAGCCCCTACACCCCAGGCCTCACTGATGTAACTCACAGGAGCCAATCCTCAGCCTGCTGCCCCTGCCTTGCCTGCTCCTTGCTGCAGAAACCACAGTCTCCTGATAGACCCGGTGCTTCCCCGAGTGGCCTTGCATGGAGTGCCATGCCTCCTTCTCTTGGGAACTGTGAGTAGTAAACTACATTCAATTGCAGGCATTTCCTGATCAGTTGGCCTAACTACACCTCAGATTTTCTAATAATACTTTAATTTTAATTTTAATTTTAATTTTCTATTAATATTTTAAAACAGTCTCTTTCAGGGGCTGGATGTCCATCCCAGAAAGACCCACGAGGGCTGTGAGGGGATTTCCTCCCCACTCCACCATCTCCCACTGCATGTTCACAGCAGCCCACTCTAGAGCCCACAAGGCCCTACTAGGCTGATCCCCTGACCCTGCTCTAGCTCTATCACCCCCTGCACTGCCCCGAGAGGCCTTCCTACCCACAGATGCTTCACCCTGCAACACAGGTCCTCAGTGCCAGGGGTTCCCAGAGCAGGAGCCCAGGTGGGCTGGTAGCCAGGAGAGGCTGTAAGGAGAAGCCCATTGGTGCAGCTCAGTGCCAGGCCCACAGGCTGCCATCATCAGGCCCCACTCCATACTCTGTGCTGTGCACCTCACCATACTGCAACAAGAGGGCTCTGCAGGACTTCCTGGTGGACAAGGTGGAAGGATGGACGAGGGGGAAGGATGAATATGCTAGAATGATAGAAGAGGGGAGAGGACAGGCAAGGTGGAAAGATGAACACAATGGAAGAATGGACAAGGTGGAAGGATAGGAGAGGTGGAAGAATGGATGTAGTGGAAGGATGGACACAATGGAAGAATGGGAGAGGTGGATGGATAGACAGAGTGGAAGGATGGACAAGGTGGAAGGATGGATGTAGTGGAAGGATAGACAATGATAGAAGAATGGGAGAGGTAGAAAGATGAATGAGGAAGAAGGATGGACACAGGGAAAGGATGGACAAGGGGAAAGGATGGACACAGTGGAAGGATGAGGGAGGGAGAAGACTGGATGAGTCATTCCATGGCGTTTGGGGGTCCTGGCAGCTGGCAAGATTCAGGATTCAGGAAGGCAGAGAGCCCATCACTCTACCCCAGCTGGGAGGGAGCCTCTAGTGAGGATGGAGAGGCATCAGGAGGTTTGGGTGGTAGTAAGTGACCTGGGCACTCCCTCTCCACATGCCCTTGGCAGTCCTGCCCTCCCTGGACATCAGTTTCCCAAACAGAAAGGAGGGTGGGTGGAATAGTTTCGTTGTACCCACTGGAGTAGGAGCTGGGGCCAGGCTGACTTGGGAACAAGGCTCCAGGTGTGATCCTTCATCTAATTCGGGTTCTAGAGAGGCATTCATGTTGCGAGGCCCTGAAGGAGGGTCTTTCTCTGAGAGAGGAAAGCCTCTGACCAGGTTGTTGGGGGTCCCCAAGATCATCCCCAGGCTATATCGTTCTCCAGAAGAATTCAGCATAGAGTTATACTCATGGCTAAGATTTATTATAATGAAAGGAGACCAAGCAAAATCTGCAGAGGAAAGGCACACAAGGTGAAGTCTGGAGGAGACCAGCCGCGAGCTTCCAGACCTCTCCGAGTAGCGTCACCCAGAGGCACTGGATCCGCAGCAACGAGCAGGACAACACATGAGAAGTGTTGTCCGCCAAGGAAGCTCATCAGAGACTCAGAGTCCAGGGTTTTTATCCGGAGCTGGTCTCATAGGCATCCTCTGCCCAGAGTGTACCAAACTCCAGGCTCTCAGAGGGAAAGCAGGCGACAGAATAGCGCATTGCTTGTCCAGACAGCTTAGGCACAGGAAGCCCTTCTTATCCTTGAGGGAAAGTTGTCATCAGTGTAGGGAACTGTTTAGCAGCCAGGTTCCCAGACACCAGTCGGGGGCCAAGCTCCCAGCAGGTCCCTGTAGGACAGGCAGCTGCAGGCAGGCTGTGTTGGCGCTCTTCGGCACACCAGGGCCCCAGCAGGTTGTGATTTGACTCCACCTGGGGGAGGTGAATGGGCAGGTTGAGGACAGAGTGACTGACCATCCCAGTTTTCATGGAACCAGGGAGTTTCCTGGGGCAGGGGACTTTCTGTGCTAAAAGCAGGACAGTGGTGGGCACACCAGGGTGACTCGTCATCCTAGTTGAGAAACAGTTTCAGAAGAGGAAACACCATTAGCAGAGGGCAGACAGCAAGGGTGGGAGGCCCAGCCTGGCAGGAGGTAGAGCAAAGGAGGGAGAATAACTGGGTGGGGCCTTATCCTGAGAGTTTGGGACAGAGGCCTATCTCCCTCCCCATGACCACTCATCCTGAAGTAGCACTTTGACAGACCTGGAGACTGAGCCAGGCAGGTTCAGTACTCAGCCCGAGTTACAGGGTCGGCAGGTGGCAGAGCCTGGTTGGAAGGCTACTCGCCCTCACTGCCATCTACCATCCTCTCATCCGGCCCTGGTTCCGCTTGAAACAGGACCAGTCATTGGAAGTCCACGCTGCTCTGGGTCTCAGTTTCTCCATGTCAGCAAGCTTGTTAGACGAGATGGGCTCTCATCCACCTCTTCTTTCCACTCTCCTCTGGAAGGGAGACAAACTCATCTCTTCCAGCCCTCTTGTCAGCCTGATGCCCTTCGCCCCGAGGTCCTACCAGCTGGACCCACAGCGTCATCCCTCACCATGCACCTTGCCGTCTAAGGAACACGCTCAGCTGGGATCCCTGCCCCACCACTCCATGCCCCCAAGTCACCAACAGGCTGGGGTTAAGGAGGAAGGCAGAAGCAGTGCAGCCAAGGCTGCATCTCTGGGAGGAGTAAGGGAGACAGGGCAGCAGTGGAGGAGGGGGCAGGGACACAGAAAGCTGGCAGAGTAAAGTCAGGAAGGAAACAAGCATAAACACCACAGCTGCTTCTTCCCCACATCAAATCCCCCCCAACAGCCTCTGAGGGCAGCAGCCATTCCACTCTCGATGCTCAGGGACACAGTTTGAAAATCTCTTAAAAAGTCAGATCCTCTCCCACAACCCACAAAAATGACTCACTCTCTTTTCCAATCCCCCAAAAAGGCCACAAGTTTCTCTGGAGAGGGTAGTGGAGGGCATCTGGAATGAATCGCCTCCAGCCTCGGAGAGTAGGGTTACCTTGCTAAAATCCGAGCGACTGCGGCAGCCCTAAACATAGCCCCGAATCCGTGGATGCTCCGCCCCTCGAGAGCGAGGTCAGAAACTCACTGTGGAGTCCGGGCCGCGTGACCACTCGACCAACGGAGAATGCAGGCCCTGTGCCTCCCGAGGCTGGTCATAAAAGGCGACGGGGCCTCCTTGTTTGCTGGCGCACTCAGACCACTGAGCTAAGGAAGAGAGGCTGCCATGCTGTGAGGAGGCTGAGCCAGAGAGGGGTCACACACAGGCTTTCCATCAGTCAGCTGTCTCTGGCTTTAGCCATTCCAGTTGAAGCCCCAGACAGTGTGCCACAGAAGCAAGCCATCCTCACAATATCCACGAACATAATAAAGCAATTGGGGTCATTTTTTCCCCAGTGACAGTAACAGTGATTAAGGAAATGCATGCATGTTCAAACCTGAGACCTCCCATTCCCCCCACCCAGTTGTCCTCCCCAACCAGGTTCCCAAAATGTTGGCAGCTCTGAAAATGCCTCTGCAAAGTCTCGCCAGCCCAAAACCTGAAAAGATGACAGCAGTAGCTATCCCACAAAATGGCCTGATGGTGAGGCTCCCTGACAACATGTCTACTTATGTGCCAGAGTTCCCCTCATTAGCCCACCATTCTTCTCTTTAACAGAACAGCTTTACTGGGGTACAATTCACATAAAATAAAATTCACCCTTTAATGTATAGAACTCAGTGGCTCTTCCTAAATTCACAGTTAATTGTACAACTATCTCACTCCAGAACATTCACCACCCCAAAAAGAAACCTCATACCCATTAGTCACTCCCCATCCCCCCTCCACATCCCCACTGCCCCTGGAAACCACTAAGCCACTTCGGAGTCTACGGCTTTGCCTCTTTGGGACATTGCATGTCAAGAAATCATACAATATGTAGTCTCAGCTGTCTGGCTGCCTTCACTTAGCATAACGTTTTCAAGGCTCACCTATATTAATTTTGGCTAACTAATATTCCACTTTATGGAGACATGACATTTTGTTTGTTCATTCATTCATTCATTATCATTTGGCTTGTTCTATTTTTTGGCTTTTATGAAAACGTTTCTATGAACATTTGTGTACGAGTTTTGGTGTTGACATATGTTTTCCATTTTCTTGGGTATATACCTAGGAGTCACATAGTAATTCTATGTTTTGGGAAACTGCCAAACTGTTTTGCAAAACAGCTACACCATTTTACATGCCCACCAACAATGTATGAGTTTTCCAATTTCTCCATATCTTCACCAACACTTTTTATATTCTGGGGTTTTTTGTTTTGTTTTAATTTCAGCCATCCTAAGTGATGTGAAGTGGCACCTCATCGTGATTTTCATTTCCCTAATGGGGAGTGATGCTGAGCATCTTTTCATGTGCTCATTGGACATTTGTATATCTTCGTTGGAGAAATATCTATTCAAATTCTTTGAGCACTTTTTAACTGAGTATTGCCTTTCATTGTTAAGTTGTGAGAGTTCTTTCACTCAACATCATTGTTTCAAGATTCATCCATGTCCTTGTGTGTATCAGTTGTCTATTTCTCTTTTTTAATTAATATCTTTCATTTCTTAGAGCAGTTTTAGGTTCACAGCAAAGTTGAGTGAAAAGCACTGAAATATCCCATACACCCCTTGTCTCTCCACACACACAGCCTCCCCCACTATCAACATCCCCCACCACAGTGGTACATTTGTTCATGATCAATGAACCTACATTGACACATCATTATCACCCAAAGTCCACAGTTTACATTAGGGTTCATTCTTGGTATTGTACACTCTATGGGTTTGGACAAATGTATAATGACATATATCACCATTACGGTATCATGCACAATAGTTTCACTGCCCTAAAAATCCTCTGTGCCCTGCCTATTCATCTCTCCCCTTCCCCTTATCCTGTGGCAACCACTAATCTTTTTACCGTCTCCATAGTTTTGCCTTTTCCAGAATGTCATATAGTTCGAATCATACAGTATGTAACCTTTTCAGACTGGCTTCTTTCACTTAGTGGTATTTACATTTCCTCCATATCTTTTCATGGCTTGATAGCTCATTTATTTTTAGTACTGAATAATATTCCATTGTCTTGATGTACCACAGTTTATTTACACACTCACCTACTGAAGGACACCTTGGATTCTTCCAAGTTTTGGTAATTATGAATAAAGATGCTATGAACATCTGTGTGCAGGTTTCCGTGTGGATATAAGATTTCAACTCCTTTGGGTAAATACCAATAAGCATGAGGATCTTATGGTATCTTAGTCTGTTCAGGCTGCTATAACAAATAAACCATAAAATCAGAGGCTTACAAACAACAGAAATTTATTTCTCACAGTTCTGGAGGCTGGAAGTCCAAGATCAGGGCGCCAGCACAGTTGGATGAGGGCTCTCTTCTGTATTGCAGGAGTCTCACCGTGTCCTCACATGGTAGAAGGAGCAAGGTTGCTCTCTGGGGTCTCTTTCAGAAGGGCACTAATCCCATCTTGAGGACTCCACACTCACAACCTAATTACTTCCCAAAGACTCCACCTCCTAATATAATCACCTTAGGCATTCAGATTTCAACATATGAATTTTGAGGGGACATGCAGCCCATTGCATATGGTAATGGTATGTTTAGTTTTGTATGAAACTACCAAACTGTCTTTGAAAGTGGCTGTACTAGTTTGCATTCCCACCAGCAACAGATGAGAGTTCCTTCCCCATCATTCTTAAATATGTACAGACATCTGAGGATAGAAATCAAAGCAATACAAACAATAGCAAGAGAAGAAAATAACAGCAACTATATACAGGGAGAAGAAAGACTTGTGAAAAAAAAATCCCTATCATAAAAATCCTCACAGAGACAAGAAAAAAATATTGCAATCATGAAAAAAGAAGATACTATAAAAAAGAACATTCAAAAGTCAAAAAGGAGCTCTTAGTAAATAAATGTATGATATCAGAACTCAAATTTTCAGGATAAGAGTTGAAAGCTAAAGTTGAGGAAATCTCCCAAAACGTAGGGCAAAAAAGAGAGATGAAGAGTTGGAGAGATAAGATGGGACAATCAGAAATCAGTGCAAAAAAGCAAATATTCAAATCTGAGAGTTTCATAAAGAGACAATAAAGAAAACAGAGGAAAGTAAATGTTCAACAAAATAAATAACAACTAATTCCTCAACTGAAGATATGGGGTTTTTTTTAATTTTTTTTTTTTTACTACAACATGAAAGGACTTTTTTTTTTTCCCTGAGGAAGATTCATCCTGAGCTAACATCCTCTGCCAATCTTCCTCTCTTTTTCTTTGTATGTGAGCTGCCACCACAGCATGGCCACTGACAGACTAGTGGTGAAGGTCCATGCCTGGGAACTGGCCCAGGCCACTAAAGCAGAGGGCACTGAACTTAACTACTCGGCCGCCAGGGCTGGCCCAGGACATGAATTTTTAGATTGAGGGCCCAACATGTGCTCAGGCAATAGATGTAGACTCACACCAAGGAACATCACTGTGAACTATCAGAACCCTGGGCATAACAAGAAGATACCAGCTTTTAGAACTGTAAAAAGAAAAACGAAAGAAGGAGAGGAGAAGGAAGGAAAGATGGGAGGGAGGTAGGAAGGAAGGAAAGAAAGATGGGAGGGAGGAAGGAAAGAAGGAAGGAAGGAAGAAAGGAAGGAAGGAAGGAAAGGAGGGAGGGAGGAGGAAAGAAAGACGGGAGGGAGGAAGGAAAGAAGGAAGGAAGGAAGGAAAGAAGGGAGGGAGGAAGGAAGGAAAGGAAAGGAAAGGAGGGACGGAGAGAGGATATGTCACACAATTTTTGGACTCCTCATCAGAAATACGAGAACCTAGAAAGCTGGGGGTTCATGGAGTAAGCCTTCAAAATCAGGAAATGACTTCTAAATATATCCAGCCAAAGCATCGTCAAGTGAGAGGATATAATAAAGACATTTTAGACCTGCAAGGTCTTTGAAATTTACCTCCTTTGCATCACTTCTCATAGGCCTACTAGAGGATGTGCTCCACCCAAACCAGGGTATAAACCAAGAAATAAGATGCAGGACACAGCACAGAGCCAGCATTGAAGAGACACAAAAGGAACACTCAGGATGAGGGTAGGGGAGATGCCAGCATGACAGGCGCTCAGAGCACAGCGGTGATAATCCACAGTGGACGTCCCAAGGCTCAACCAGAGCCTGAGACTTCTTCAGTAAAATTAAACTGGTGACACATCTGATGTGTAGGAATATCTTGAGAGATTTAGACAACTGGTGAAGGATTGGCCGTAGAATTCTTGATAAATGCATGGGATCTTACTTAATCAAACAAAAAAATAAGGCAATTATTAACTCCATGGAAAATAAAAAGTTGTGCATGAGGGAAAAATCAATCAATTCCATACCCCTCAGATACGTTTGCTTGGCTTACCCCGCACCTAAATTGTTTTATACTTAAAAATCGGAAGATTGCACATAAAATTCCAGATTTCTAGATTTTATTTATTTATTTATTTATTTATTTATTAAAAAATTACAAGATCTAGGCGAACTGTGCCTGCACTTCCCCAAGACCTCCGCTGAGGCCGCAAATCCGGGACACAGCCCGTCAGCCCCGGCACCGTCTACACCCCAGCTCTAGAGACTGGGAGAGGCCGGCGGGGCGCACAGACTGACGACCAAGTGTCGCCTCCCAGACTCCGTGTGAGGACCCGGAACTGGCTGGGGAACGCCCAAATCTCCCGCCTTCAATCCTGGCCTCTTTATTCTCTCCCCTCCCATTTTCCCTAATTTGCCCTTCACCTGTCTCTCGCTTCGCTTTCCATCACCTCGTTTGAGCCCTCAACAAAGATGGCACCCAGCCGGAAAAGGGCAGCTAGCGTGACTTCCGTCCGTGTGCCCTCAACAAACATGGCACCCGGCCGGCATAGAGTAGGACGTGACTTCCGGCCGGACGGCGCGCGGCGAGGCTCGCTTCCGACGGCGCTCCAAGTGACGTAGGCGGGGGCGCCGTGCGGCGTGTGCTGAGGGCGGTGTCGGGGCGCATGGAGGTCAGCGATGGCGCTCGCTGCGGCGGCGGCATAGGTTTCGCGGCAGGGCGAAGGGGCTGTTGAGCGTGGGTTTTGAGGGCACGAGGGCGTGGTGCAGAGTGGAGACCGGCCGGGCGAGCTGGGATGCGGGAGGCCGGGACGGCAGGGAACGGACTGGCAAGGGGCCGGGGCCGGAGCCGGACCAGGACGCGAGAGGGCAGGAAGGCAGGGGCCGGCACGCGGTGGGGCAGGAAGACTGGGGCCGGGACGCTGCGGGGCAGGAGGGCCTGGGCGGGGACGCAGGGGGTCAGGGAAGGGGCCAGAGGCCCGACCCCATTCGGACTCGCACACGCCGGCCTCCCTCGGTGCCGCATGGCGACTGCGTGGCCTGCCGGCTGCCCGCGCTGAGCCTCCCCGTCTCTGCGAGCTGTCCTTCGTGCCATGGTGTAGGTGGTTCTGTCTCTGCATCTGAGGGCCGAACTTCCGGGTTGGTGTCAGCCTAACCCCAGATGGGCTTGTGGACCTCGGTTTCCTCTGTAGCTCGTGGGGTTGTCGTCAACCGGGAACGTTCCCGGCGCTCCCCTGCTGCCGGGGCTCAGTGAATAGGGGATGTTGCCCTTGGCCAGTATTCCCCCTCTCTGAGCCTCTTTTTTTGTGTAGAGTTAGACTAGGCTTTTTACAGCTGCAGTGATCTCATGTAATAATAAAATGTGCCGGCCACATACCAAGTTCCAGGAAATCAAAGATCAGACACACTCTGCTTTGGCAGGAGGGAGGTCCCAGTTAACATTTTATGGTGCCCTGGTCTCGTGCCTGACCTAGGTCTTTTAATCACTCTGGGGAGCAAGTCTTACAGAAGTGTTAAAAGCAAATCGTTGCGATATGTAACAGATTCGTGCAGGAGGTAATGTTTTGTCTGGGTGTAGAAAGATGAAGGGTGATTTCCTGGGTGCTGTGGTGGGGGTGAAAAAACCGGCAGTAGGCCCGGCCCTACCCAGGTGTAATGAAAGTGCAGGGCCCTGTTTAGAATGCAGGAGTGTGTTGCCAGGAGGAAGAAGTAGTAAAACTGGAGAGGTAATTCTGGGCCATGTTGTGAAATGCTTCTTATGATGGGTCCAGGAGTTTTGCTCTTAGAAGGTTGTATGTGTGTGTTTTTAAGAAGGTTGGTGATGTAATGTAGATTGATTTGGAGAAGCTCACTCCCGTGTCTCTAAGTATTAAAATATATCCATAGAAGCTGTAGGGTATGGATTGGGTGTCAGGGTATTCCAGGAGCAGTCTGATTTTAAAATATCCTGTCCCGTAGTCTCTGTAAGCCAATAATTCTTAATCCTGGATGCTCTCAAAGAAAAAAATGCTCTCCGAGCCCTGAGTCTCCCATTCCAGGGGTCTTGGGCCCAGCCTGGGAATCAGAATTGTTGAACCCCTCCCTAGGTGGTTTTGAAGCACAACCGGGACTAAAAGTCCCCCAACCCACCCTCTGGTGCTCCTGAGTTGTCGTGTTTGGTTACATTCTATGCTGGAACAAAAACTCTGGGATTTTTACTTCGGAAAATGCTGTTATATGTATGTGGGCAATCAGAAGGGAGAGGTTTGGGCTGGTTTATGGAGAGCGTGCCTGTGACTCCATTTCATTTGTCATGTCCTCTTGTGTCTGTGAGTCAAGAACTGCCCCTGCACCACTCCCTTCTCTCTCCTTTCTCTCTTCAGGGCTTTGGAATCACTTGCTAGGAGTCTTACCTCCCTGCCACCCAGGCCATCATGGCAGCTCGCCTGGTGAAGCGATGTACATGCCTCCTGAGAGAGGCTGCTCTTCTAGCCCCTGCCGTATCTCCGGTTGGCCGACTGAGACTTGCCAGGGTAGCGCATAAGACTCTGACTTCCTCAGCTACCTCACCCAGTTCCCACTTCCCAGGATCCTTGTCAGAGCTTGTGGAGAGGGAACAAGTCTTTACTCCCTACCCAGAGCGCCAGGAGGTGGACCACCTCATCGAGAAGGCTGCCCGGCCTGAGGAGCTCCTGGACCTGCTTGGTGGTGGTCACTGCCTGCACCAGAACCATGCAGCACTCATCCTCATCCGCCTCTCTCGCCTGCTGTCTGAGAAGCCAGGAGACAAAGCCTCGCTCGTTCGGGATGCCCGCTTCCAGCAGCTTCTCCATCTCGTCAACAGTCAGGTGAGTTCTGCAGTGTTCTCTGAGGGCTCGACAAGCAGAACACAGCAGAGGCCCTGGAGTCCAGAGCAGTCAGTCGCTTTTCAGGTGTAGACAGGAACTTTGCTTAGTCCGTCAACATCCTGCGATATTTTCTGATTTGATAGATTCCACAGTACCTTTATGTACTTTCTCTGTCAGTCCTCACAAGAGCCCCTGTTAGGTGAATACTGCTGTCATCATCTCAGACAGGTGACCAGGACGCAGTAATGGAAGCACAAGGAGTGAGCCTGGTTCTTCTTGGTTGGTCGGGTGCTTCCCCCTCACCGTACAGTCTTGACCTGCGTAGCTCCCCCATCAGTGTCTGGCTGACGGTGGGCGTGCTTTTGAAGCAGGAGGAGATGCAGGGGTGACTGATGGCGGATCCCAGAAGCTTGAGCTGGACGTAGGTGTTATTCAGCCAGTCGGAGCCTTTAAGGGTGAGTGCAGAGAGAAGGGACCTGTTTGTATGGCTCTAGGGGGCAGAGCTCAAGCCAGTTTCTGTTCAATTGAGGAAGGTCTCCCTTCATGTAGGCTCTTCCCCAGGTGCTGTGGGGTTTGCTGGACTGCCAGAGGGGTCCATGGCACAGAAAGGAGGTACAAACCCCTACTCTGGCCGTGTTGGCCCTCACTCACTCCCCTGGTCTGCTCTGGAAGGGAGAGGCTGCGCTTCTGTCACTCAGCGTCAAACCCTGTGTCCACTTGTCAGGGAGGAGGAGGCTCACCCCTGGTTCAAGGAAGGGGTTGCACCAAATGAGTGTCTTTTAAACTGCAAGTTATGAAAGCATGGTGGATGTGGTCAGCCATTTTTTAATGAGATCACGTAACGTAGAAGATGCCCACCTGCCTCACACATAGTGAGGGAGGGCTGTTTCGTGGAACTTTGTGTTTCAGTTAAATATGTAAATATGCACGCATGTGTGTACTGGGGTCACAGTACTGATTTATTTCTTGCTGAGAATAAAAGTCATAAAATTACATTAATTAGGTCTCTTGTTCTAAGACTATAATTCTAGTTGTTATTTCTTAAATATTTTATGCACACAATTAAAGCAAGTTTCCCAAGACAAAATGGAACGTTATAACAAAATTGTAAGCCAGTAACAAACTGGGAACAAGATATTGACAACGTGATTGGTGACCACAGTTTCTTTTTTTTTTTTTTTTAAAGATTTTATTTTTTCCTTTTTCTCCCCAAAGCCCCCGGTACATAGTTGTATATTCTTCGTTGTGGGTTCTTCTAGTTGTGGCATGTGGGACGCTGCCTCAGCGTGGTTTGATGAGCAGTGCCATGTCCGCGCCCAGGATTCAAACCAACGAAACACTGGGTCGCCTGCCATGGAGTGCGCGAACTTAACCACTCGGCCACGGGGCCAGCCCCGTGACACAGTTTCTTTTAAAAAGTCTTACTGCTGTCCAGGAAACCTAGAGAAGGATACAGGTGCCCAGGTGTCATGTGATAATGAGATCAAATTCAGTACTTTCTGCTTGCTCCCCAGCCCTTCACACAGCAGCTTTTCTGTTTCCTACTCAGCTCGCGTGTGTGATTTCCATTCCTTCTCTCGGCAGTGCAGTCCCATTTCACAGATGGAGAGACTGAGCCTGAGGGGCCAGCAGACTTGCACCACCATTAAAGGCAGAATTGAGAGGCTAAGCACAGCCAGTGACTGAGCCTTGCTCAAACTCAGATGTTCCGACTCCAGCTCATGTTGAAGCCTTCTGTGAGGGTGGGGTCTGGGCCAGAGGATCTTGGAGTGGCCCCCTGTTCCTCTGAGGCTTAGAAGCACCCTGCAGGGAACAGCAGGGTCACCATTGTTCAGAAGCCGAGCAGGAGCCCAGGAGAGGGAGGCGCTGTCATGCACAGGACAAGACTGGTTTCAGATAGCCTGGGTGCACGTTCTGGTTCTACCATTCCTGCTAAGACTTTGGGGAAACGATGTGTGGAGCGGAGTGATGACGCCTCCCAGGCTGTTGGTATCTGACACACAAGAGTGTGTGGAAGAATGCCTGTGTTTCATAAGAGCTGGCAGTGGTGGCAGCAGGCAGCCAGCCAGTTGTTCATCCCTCGATGCCTGGCGGTTTGGGGGTGGGCAGGACTCAGTGATAGCAGAGCATCTTTTTACCCACAGATCAAAGGGCTTTCGTGCACAGCTTCATGCACTGGGGATGACAGACTGGCTGGCTTCAGTCACAGACTGGAGGGTTTGATGTGGCGCCCTGGTGCCTAGCTGTCGTCTCTGCTTTAAGGCAGCAGTTGCATTCCCAAGGAACGCCACGTTCCCAGAAACTGTTCTGACTGCTTCGCTGGAGGAAGGGATTTAGGGTTTGGGGTTTCTCAGACCCAACCACTTTTTTTTGTAGAAAAGTCTGTGTTTTTAATAACTAAAAATTGTAGTTGTCGTCACAGGCAAAAGAATGAGTTCTTGACCAAATTGACCTTCCAAAGCCTGACGGTCCTATCTGACCCTGAGGCACCCTCCCGCAGGCTTCACTCTCACTTCTGGACTTCAGAGTTTTACTTGCCCATCAGGTCTGTGCGTGTGACAGGAGCAGAAGCCAGGCGTGCCCGCGTGAGTTGCTGAGCCTGCTCTCTGTTTAATGTCACATCAGTCGAATTTGTTATTAGGCGAACTCCAGGAGAATTTTTCTTAGGGCAGAGAGTTGTTGCTTGCAGGTGATAGCAAACAACCAACTGACTGGAGTGGACGCAGGATATTGGAGGCTGGAGAACCTGACTCAGAAAACAGGCGCGGGCAGAGGCTGTGAGGAGCAGCCTGGTGCGGCCTGTTAGAAGTGCCTGCCTTACGATAGTAGATGAACTGATTCTAGGGACGCGGCTTCGGGCTCAGACCCTTGGCCAGCTCTGTAACGACACAGGATCGGTGGGGTCCCAAGTGTGACTTGCCTGTGTCCTCCCCACCAGATAACCACGGTCTGGCACGGCACCCTTGTGAAGCTGCTCCGGAGCCTCTATGCACTGGCGCTCCCCGCAGGATCCAAGGAGCTGCAGTCGGTGGAGCAGGAGGTCCGCTGGCGAATGCGCAGGCTCAAGTACAAGCACCTGGCCTTCCTGGCCGAGTCGAGCACCACCTACATGCAGGAACGGGAGTCCCGGGAGCTGCTGGCTGAGCTCCTCGTGCACCTGGAGCGGCGCTGGGCAGAGATTGAAGACGGCCGCACAGTGGTGGCCATGATGATGAAGGTGGGGCACCTCTCAGAGTCACTGATGAACCGCCTGGAGGACAAGGTACTGGTGCTGAGAGCATTTCTCCCTGGGAACTTGAGCTTGTTTCCTTGGGTGACGGCCTCTGGGGAAGGGGTGTGGGAGGGGAGCCCTGAGAGCTTCTCTCTACATTATCTTCCTCCAAAATTGCCTCTTGTCCGTAACCTGGAGAGAGCATGGCCAGCAACTCCTAAAGTATGGCCTGTGTAGGTGGCTCGGCTTCTGGCTGGCGCTTCCTAGAGACATCATGCCCCCACCCCCTACACCCTCAGCCCTGCAGTCAAGTCAAATTCAGCCCCCGTTCCTGTCGTAGCGGGGGCTGGCCCAGATGGCTGCCACAGCAAGCTCCACAGCTCATGGGCCCTGGGTCCTCTGCCCTGGGACCTGGGGATAAGTTTGGCTGTGGACAGAGCACCCCAGGCCTGGTTCCCCGGGGTGAGAGTGGAGGCAGGCCCTGCACAGGTGGGGCTTGTGTTTAGTAAGCTCAGGCCCAGTTGCTGTCTCGCAGGGGCTGCACTGCATGGGACCCCTGGCCCTCGGGCCATCGAGCTGATCCCTGCCGGCTGTGGTTGACAGTGCCTGGAGCTGGTGGAGCAGTTTGGCCCCGACGAGCTGCGGAAGGTGCTGGTGACGCTGGCAGCTCAGAACCGGCGGTCGGTGCCCTTGCTGCGGGCCGTCTCTTATCACCTGGTCCAGAAGCCCTTCCCCCTGACGAAAGGCATGCTCCTGGACCTGGCCTATGCCTACGGTGAGCCTTTGCACAGGGAGGACTGGGGGAGGGAGCGAGCTCTGGCTGCAGCTGTGTCAAATTCAGTGCCTGCCCCACCCATGGCAGGCACTGGCCCAAAAGGCTGCCATAAAAACACTGTGACTCATGGGCCCTGATCCTCTCTGCTGGGCCTCAGGGATAAATTCGGTTACAGACACCAAGCTCCTGGACCTTGAGACCAGGATAGAGTGGTAGGGTGGGCCCACAGGTAGCCTGCCAAAGCTCACCAGGTAGGACCCCCGGGTCTGCTCTGTCCCAAAGGTAAACTCGGCTTCCACCAGACCCAGGTGTTCCAGCGCTTGGCCGCCGACCTGCTGCCCCACACGCCCAGCCTGACATCTGGTGAGGTGGCCCGCTGCGCCAAGTCCTTCGCCTTCCTCAAGTGGCTCAACCTGCCCCTGTTCGAGGCCTTTGCCCAGGTGAGCAGGGGTGTACCTCTGAGGCCTGGGCTTGAGAGCCCTCCATGCCTGACCCTCACTGCGAGGAGCCGGCCCTCTAGTCGTTTCATCAGAGAACTACAGCTGGCCTGGGAATGCTCCCTGATGGCAGGTGTGGCATGCTTACTTTCTGGCTCATTTGGAGAGCAGTGGTAGAGCTCGATAGGGAAAGGAAAAGTAGTTGAGAACAGTCATGTCTCCTCCGTCATTTCACCAGACCTCGTAGGTGCTTCCACTTCTCGTTGGGTGGCTGTGGCGGGGAGAGTGCAGATGAGAATCCACTGAGAACTCGCCCTAAGCTTCCAACCTCCCCAAAATGGAGTCGTAAAAAAAGACGACGCCTGTGCTTGCATTTAGTCAATAAATGTGGTTTCAACTGGTTGTGCATAAAGGGTATTTCTAAAACCATCATCAGGGAGCAGTTTCCAAGGGTCCTGGTCCTTTGTGAGGAATTGCTGCTGGGAGCGTAGAGTCTGGTCCTCCACCTGCCACGCTGTGTAAATTTCCCCATGTGGCTGGGGGCTCATGGGCCCTGGGGGAGGTCTGGGTCTTCATGGGGTGCTGTCCAGGGCCCAGAAGCTTCCCTGGCTCCAGGCCCCTCTCATCCTGCCTCTCTGCCTTACCTGGCCGGCCTAGCACGTCCTGAACAGAGCCCAGAGTACCACTGTGCCACACCTGTGCAACATGCTCCTGGCTTTCGCCCGTCTGAACTTCCGTCCAGAACGAGAGGATCAGTTCTTCAGCCTGGTACAGTCTTCGTGCCCCTGTTCCCTTGTCCCCGACTCTCTCCCTGCTGGCTGATGCTCTGCCCTCCAGGGAACAGCTCAGGGCTGGATGGGAGGGAGGGAAAAGGTGAGATTTTTGCAGAGGAGTGCTGGGTGCAGAGACAGAATGGGAGAAGGCCTGGCAAGGGGGTTCCAGGGAAGCACTGGGGGCAGCCAGAGGTCCCAGAGGTTGGGGACAAAACTCACAAAATCCTAGCATGTTAGCTGGGTGACTGAGAGCAGCTGTGGGTCAGGAGAACATCAGCTGGTGGGCTCACCGTGCAGTCAGGGCTGGGGGCCACTGGTCTCGCTTCCTAGCACTCCCTTAACGCCCTGCCAAGGTTCATAGACCTCCCTGGTCCACTTCAGAGACATGCTGGCTGGGCCCAGGGGTGTGCAGGCCACCATGCTAGGGGAGCCCACATAGGGGTGAGAGCATCATGTGTGGGGATGGCATTTGACCCTAGGCCCCCACAGAGGGTGCTGCCTGGGCTGACCAGCTGCTTGCACTTTCTCAGGGCCAGAAGCACCACCTTCCCTGTCCTGGGGGCCCAGTCAGGATGTTCCTGAATCTGTAATTTTGTGCCTTAGGCCCCTGCCAGTGGGTGGGTGGTGAGAAAGCCCAGCTGAATGTTCCTGCTGTCCAAATTGGTCCTAGGGAATGAGGAGAGTTTCTGGTATCTTCCATCAGGGGTGCCCCAAGCCTGACCAAGAGTGCCTTTGCTGAGGTTGCTCCCCATGGCCACCTCAGTGTGGCTGGGTCGTGAGGCAGCCCCGGCTGCTGCCTGCCCCGTGATATCTGCAGCTGCTGAACAGAGCCTGCTTTCTCCACCCAACCCTGTCCTTGCCCAGGTGCGGGAGAAGCTGGGGTCGGAGCTGGCAGGCCTGGACCCGGCCCTGCAGGTGGACGTGGTGTGGGCCCTGTGTGTGCTGCAACAGGTGCGGGAGGCGGAGCTGCGGGCTGTGCTCCGCCCTGAATTTCACACCCAGTTTCTAGGTGAGCAGTGGGGGGACATCGCTCCTCCTCCTAAGTGATGGTGAGCCCATCACCACGCACCCTCCCCCCAACCCCAATACTGCTGTAGCTCTGGCAGCTGCCGGGTTCTGTCTGCCTTGAGGCAGGCAGGAGATTGGGGGCCTCCGGGCTCCGCTGATCGTAAGAGAGAAGGGAAGACAGGCAGACCGGAGCTTGCATTGGCTCCTTCTCTGTCCACTCCTGGTGGCTGACCAGCAGACCCTCTTTCTGCTGCTCCTGACCCAGAGCCCAGGGTGGGGCGTGGATGTGGGGGATGCTTCTGCCTCTCCCACCTAGCTCCCCATGTCCCTCCATCCTGGTCCTCCTGGCCCTCGGCCCACCCCTCCCTTCTCACTCCATCCTCTCCCCTTAGGTGGCGAGTCCCCAAAGGATCAGAGTATCTTCCAGAAGCTGCTGCACATCAATGCCACCGCCCAGCTGGAGCACCCCGAGTATACCAGCCCCCTTTTGCCGGCCTCAGCCTTGGTCCCCAGGCTCTCAGCTCTTGACAAGAAGGTGACCCCCTTGCAGAAGGAGCTGCAGGAGACACTGAAGGGACTGCTGGGGAGCTCCGACAGGGGCAGCTTCATGGTGGCCACGCAGTATGGCTGGGTTCTGGGTGAGAGCTCCCCCTGCCCTTTCCCACCTCATTGGGATGGAGGCTGATTCAGCCTGAGACCTGCCAGGATCCCCACAGTCCTGTCTGAGGGCTGTTCTCACCCGCGCTGTCTGAGCAAGGGCTGGCCCAGAGAGCTGCAGAGACTCTAGTCTCCAGTCTCCAGGGTCTCTGTCCATCCATTGCTGGGGGCTTTCAGCCCACTTGGTCTCCAGGAGATCATCCCCAGTGTGTTTTCATCCCATGCCCCTTTTTCAGATGCTGAAGTGCTGCTGGACGCCGATAGCCAGTTCCTGCCCCTGAGGGACTTTGTCGCCCCTCATCTCGCCCCACCCTCCGGGAGCCAGCCGCTTCCCCCTGGGGCCAAGAGGTAAACAGTCCCTCAGCTCTCCGGGTGTGCGCGCTTGGCTCTTTGGCATTTCTCTTCCCCCGCAAGGGCCTGGGAGAGCTATCAACGCCCATCATGCCCTCCTCCCCCCACCAGGCTGGCCTTCCTGCGCTGGGAGTTCCCTAACTTCAACAGCCGAAGCAAAGACTTGCTGGGGCGCTTTGTGCTGGCCCGGCGACACGTGCTGGCTGCTGGCTTCCTAGTGGTAGACGTGAGTACCTGGTGGATGTACCCATGTGAGGCCAGGAGCTGGGCAGGGAGCAAGACCAGGCCTCAAGCCAGAGGGTGCACAGATGCCCAGCCCCCAGCTCAAGGTCAGCCATATTAAGGATTCTGTCTTTAGATATGAGAAGAGGGGACCTCGGGAAGTGTCATATTTTTTTCAAGATCACACAGCTTTTAAGGATCAGAGCAGGGCCTCGCGTGCTGCTCCCATCTCCATAGCCAGGCCTCTTGGAGAAGGTGAGGCTGGCTGGATGCGTGGGCTGCGCGCAGTGTGTGCCCCACGCGGAGCTCTGCACTGCGCTCTGGCCCCAGGGCCTTGGCTCCAGGTTCTCAGCTGGGAAACCTCTGCCACCTCTTCCTGCTCTCTTCCAGAGAGCCGACTGTCCTGTAAGGGCCAGAGAATACATGAGTGGCTTCATGGAACACATGAGGGTTTTGTCACTTTTTTACTTTGGGTGGTGGGGGTGTTATTTGTTGACAATTCTTTAAAAGCCTTGGGCCCCATGTAGTTGCTGCTGGCCATTGGCTTGGGCCCCTGCGGCTCTGAGCACTGACGAAGCCAGGGGCTGTGGTGCAGAGCCTGCGCTGACCCTGCTCCTCCCTCTCCCAGGTCCCGTACTACGAGTGGCTGGAACTCAAGTCTGAATGGCAGAAAGGCGCCTACCTCAAGGACAAGATTCGAAAAGCAGTGGCCGAGGAGCTGGCCAAGTGACCTGTCCCATGGCATGGACTGCATGCCCAGGGGGCTGGACTCGCCCAGCTGTGGGCACTGGGCGCACAGGAGGTGGCACGCCCGAGGACAGACCTTAGTGCAGGACCGTGGCCTGAAGTGGGGTGCTGGCCGGCAGCCCCAAGTGGCAGATTGCCCTCTCGTGGGAAATAAATCTTTTACTTTGGTGTTCGACACCAGGAGGCATCCCAGGCATTGTCACAGCTCTCCACCATGCACCCCACTTTCTCACCCACCCGTCTCTGCTTACGCGGCCAGGGAATGGCTGGCTGTGGCTCTGCCCTGGGCACTCTCCACCCCCGTCAGCAGGACCAGCTTGCCTGAGAGGCAAGGAGCCGTAAACGGGGGCTGGTTCTTCAGAATTCCCCTGTCACTCCAGCTGCTCGTCTGTCCCAGCTTGTCTCTGCCACCCACGGAGACCCTTCTCCCATACATTCACACGTGGCTGGCCTGTTCCTTAGGGCCTGCAGTCAGCCCAGCACAGACCAAGTCCTGGAATTCTGAATCTCAGTGTGAGGACCTTCCCAGGGAAGGCCCATTGGGTTTGCAGTGCTTGGCTTGGGGTTCTGTTCATCGTGTGGTAACTGATCACAGTTGTCCTGGGAGGTCTCCTCCCATCCATGGTCTCGGGTGAGTGGGGGGACCCCAACAGCCTGTACTGACAGGTGGCATGAGGGCTGGACACTCAGGAGGCACTGGCTCTGGAGTAGAAGACGAGCATGCTGGGCTGCTGCTGCCCAGTTGAGAGAAACCCCTCGCTGTCATCACCCCGGACCAGGGGTTCGTGTCTTGGGAACCACTTGCGTGAGCCCAGTACCCCTTCACCACAGCAGCAGGGTCGCCAGATGCTGGGAAACGAGGCTTTCTCCCTTCCCGCTTCCAGCCCGTTGCTGGAGACTTCCACAAGCAGACCACTCACTAGAGGGAAGGCAGTGTTGTCATTTGCCCCCAGCAGTACAGAATGGAGGGAGGACTGTGGGAGTGGAGCTGAGCGGAGAAGGGCCAGTGCACTGCCCCAGGCCCCCCCATCCCGGCCATTCCCCACCCCCTCCCAAGTGGTCCCCCAAAAAGAGCCAGTCCAGTCCCTCCTGCTTAAAGCCTCACCACTCACATGGCCACTGGGGTGGAGGGCCTGCTGTCAAGCATCACACACAAGTCTTATTTGCATAGGCTGGCAGAGGAGGGGCGTCCCTCACCTAGTGGGAGGGGCCAGCCAGAGATGGTTTTCTGAAGCTGGTGACACAAGACCCAGGCAAGATGAAAGCAGGGAGAGCATTCCAAAGTGAAGGACCAGTGTGGACAAGCGCCTAGGATGCACAGCCAGTTCAGGAGGGCCTCAGAGATCCCACCAAGGACAGGAAAGTGCATCCTGCCCATCACTTGGGACCTCCAACTTCTATTTGAGATACGAGTTCCCAAGTGACTATAAGAAACTGCAGTGGCCCCTGTGCCCTCTATGGGCACATAATATCCTGAAGATTTATGTAAATGTCCACCAGGATACCGATGGGAACGAAAGTCTGCATGCAGACTGCCCCATCACAAGGACTCATCTTGTTCCCCTTTACACTCACTCCTCCCCCTTGTCCTCAGCCAGCCACAACCACCAACCTGTCCCCCAGTTCTGCTCTGTTACTGCAAGAATCTTGTGTAGAGGAACCATACAGTACCTACCCTTTAGGAACTGGATTTCCTCACTGGCACGGTTCTCTGGAGGTTCTTAGACTGCTCCAGCCCTGTGTGCAGGTGTTTGTGTGAACCTAAGGTTTTATTTCTCTAGGATAGATGCCTGGGAGTGCCACTGCCAGGTCCGATGGGATTTATGCTGAGTTTAAGAAACTGCCAAACTTTACCAGAGTCGCTGCCCCCTCCTACATCCCCACTAGCAGTGTGTGAGGAGCAGCATGTGGTCCCGCTGAGCATGGCAGCAGCTCTGATCCCTGTGGACTAAGAGCTCGTGGCTTTCGTTTGCATTTCCCTAAGGGCCGGCGAGGTTGACCCCCACCTGACTTTTCTGCTAGTCAGCGGATATGAAGTGGTGTCTCGTGGTTTTCATTTCTCGCTTCCATGATGACTAATATCTTTTCAGGTGCTTACTGCCCAATTATATAATCTTTGGAGAAATACCTATTCCGATCCTTTGTCCAGTTTTTAATTAGATTGTCTTATTATTGAACTGTAAGAGTTCTTTATGTTCTAGAGTCAAGTCTGTAATCAGATGAATGATTTGCAAATATTTTCTCTCATTTTTGGGGTTGTATTTTCACTTTCTTGATGATGTCCTTTGAAGCACAAAAGTTTTACATTTTGATGAAGTCCAATATATCTTTTTTTTCTCCTTGTGCTGCTGGTTTCACATCTAAGAAGCTTTTGGTGAATCCAAGGTCATGAAGATTTACCCCTAGGTTTTCTTCTAAGAATTTTATAATTTTTGCTCTTACATTTTTGTCTTTTATCAATTTTGAGTTAATTTTTGAATTTGGTTTGACGTGTCAACTTCATTCTTTTGCATGGGACTGTCCATTTGTCCCAGCGCCACTATTGAAAAACTATTCTTTCCCCTTCGTATGGCCTTGGCACCCTTGTCAAAAATCAGTTGGCCATAGATGTTTGGGTTTATTTCTGGGCTCTCAATAGCACACTGTCTGGATTGTTGCTTGGCAGTAAGTTTTGAAATTGGAAAGTTTGAGTCCTCCTACTTTATTCTTCTTTTTCAAGATTGTTTTGGCTTTTCTGGTCCCTTGCAATTCCATGTACGTTTTAGCATTAGCTTGTAGATTCCTACAAAGTAGTTGGGGTTCAGCTAGGGATCGCAGTGAAGCACTCGATTGGTTTGGGGAGGACTGCCATCTTAACGGCGTTGCCTCTTCTGATCCAGGAACATGGCGTGTTTTCCCACTTATTGAGATACTCCTTAATTTCAATGGTGCTTTGTAGTTTTTAGAGTATAAATTTTAAGCTCCTTCTGTTAAATTTATTCCTAAATATTTTATTCTTTTTGGTGTCACTGTGAATGGAATTTTTTTTATTTCAGTTTTGGACTGTTCATTGCAAGTTTGTGGAAATACAATTGTTTGGCTTTTTGTTTTGGGGGGTTTTGGTGAGGAAGATTGGTCCTGAGCTAAAATCTGTGCCAATCTTCCTCTATTTTCTATGTGGGATGCCACCACAGTGCGGCTTGATGAGCAGTGTGTAGGTCCACTCCTGGGATCTGAACCCGCGAACTCCAGGCCGCTGAAGCAGAGCATGCAACCTTAACCACTACACCACTGGCCCAGCCCCAACAATTAATTTTTATATATTGATCTTGAATCCTCCAGCCTTGCTGAACTAATTTATTAGTCCTAATTATTTTTGCTGCTTTTAAGATTTTGTCTTTGTCTTTCAGCATTTTTATATTATTCGGCTGTTTATGGGTCTCTTTGCATATATCCTACTTGGAGTCCATGGAGCTTCCCGATTGTATAGGTTATTGTTTTCAATAAACTTGGGAAGTTTTCAGCCATGGCTTCTTTGAACATTCTCCTTTCTCTCTCTCCTCTCCTCCTGGCATTCCCATTATGTGTATGTTGGTGTGCCTAATGCTGTTTCACATTTCTCTGAGGCTCTGTTCATTTTTGTTTTTTCTCTCTGTTCTTCAGCTTGTGTAATCTCCTGTGATCTGTGTTCAAGCTCACTAGTTCTGCCAGTTCAGATCTTCTGTTCACCCCCTCTAGTGAATTTATAATTTCTGTCCTCTATTGATATTCTCTATTTGATGTGACCTTGTCATCAAACCATCCCTTCTTTAATTGTGCTTTCCTTCGGTTCTGTGCACGTGTTTATAACATCTGCCTTGCCGTCCTTTCTGTTAACTATGGCATCTGCTCCCTCTCACAGGCAGTTTCTATCACCTGCTTTTTTACCGGTGGTGTGCGAGTCATGTTTTCCTGTTTCTGTGTGTGCTTTGTAATTTTTTGTGGGAAAGTGGACATTTTAGATAAAATATTTAACAACGCTGGGTCCTGGCCCAACCCCTCTCCTCACTGGGGCTTGTTTTTGTTGCTTGCTTGTTTAGTGACTGGCTGGATTATCTTGGTGAAGTCTATTCCTCTTCCCCTGCATTACTCAGCCTCTGATGCTTTCCTCAGGGAGGTGCGTGAGAATGCCCACAGTCACCCTTGCCCGTGGTCATTAGACCCATGTGTCTCCTCCCTGCCACCTCTCACCACAACCTCCGCAGTTCTGGAGAACACCGTTAGGTTTAAACTTCCAAGGTTCTGCTGCAGGTGAAGTCAGTTCCTATGAGAAGAGATCAGGAACTTCTCCCACAGGCAATATCTCTGAGCCAGGGCCCAATGGCAAGCTTCTGAGAGACACCTCCAATCTAGGAGCTGAGCCCTCAGTGGGTGGGGGCAGCAGCCTCTCCTGGCACGGACTCACTTCCCCGTGAGCTGGGAGGGGAGTGCCAGTATTCTCAGCATGCCAGGCCCAAGGCAGAGGCTCCTCCCACAAGTGGGGGCTGAGAAGAAGAAGGGAGCCCCACCTCTCAGCCATACCTGCCTAGGACTCAGCCTCAGCAACAGGTTTCTGGGGGCAGGATAAGAAGTGCTGAAGTCATCCGGGGAAGAAAGTTCTGTGACTGGAGGCAGGGGCGGGGGCTGAGGGGACCCTATGTTCTTATGTTGAAAAGAGCGGTGAGAGCAGACATCCTTGCCTTGTTCCCGATCTTAGGGAGAAGCTTCCAGTCTTTGACCATCAAGTATGATGTTAGCTGTGGGCTTTTGTATATGATCTTGGTCAAGTTTATTTCAACTTGCTGAGAAGTTTTTTAAAATGTAGGGGCCGGCCCAGTGGCGTAGTGGTTAAGCTCAGCATGGTCTGCTTCAGTGGCCCAAGGTTTGCGGGTTGGGATCCTGGGTGCAGACCTACAGCACTCATCAAGCCAGGCTGTGACAGCAACACACATTCAAACTAGAGGAAGATTGGCACAGATGTTAGCTCAGGGCCAATCTTCCTCACCAAAAAAGAAAAAACCTAAATGGCTATTGGATTATGTCAAATGCTTTTTCTGTATCAGTTACATTATCATATAGTTTTTCTTTAGTCTGTTGGTATGCTGGGTTACATTGATTTTCAAGTGTTGAACCACCCTTGCATACCTGGAATAAATTGCATTTGGTTGTGGGGTATAATTCTTTTTATACATTGTTGGATTTGATTTTCCAATATTTTATTGAGAAATAAAATAAAATAAAAACTTGTCCCTAAGTTAATGGGAGATATTGGTCTATAGCGTTTGTTTTTCGTACTGTCTTTGCCTGGTTTTAGTATCAGGGTATTTCTTGTCTCATAAAATAAGTTAGGAAGTATTCCCTCCTCTTCGGTTTTCTGGAAGAGTTTGTTTAAAATTAATGTTAATTCTACTTTAAATACTTGGTAGAATTCTCCATTGAAACCATCTGGGCCTAAAGATTTCTTTGGGGATGTTTTTAAATTAAAAATTCAATTTTTGGGGGGCCAGCCCCGTGGCCGAGTGGTTAAGTTCAAGCACTCCACTGCGGTGACCCAGGGTTTCGCTGGTTTGGATCCTAAGCGTGGACATGGCACTGCTCATCAGGCCATGTTGAGGTGGGATCCCACATGCCACAACTAGAAGGACCTACAACTAAAATATACAACTATGTACTGGGGGGATTTGGGGAGATAAAGCAGAAAAAAAAAAGATTGGCAACAGTTGTTAGCTCAGATGCCAATCTTAAAAAAAAAAAAAAAAAAAAGCATGGTGCTGACTATAAAAAAAAATCCATTTTTTCCATGGTTATAGGACTATTCAGATTATCTATTTCATTTTGGTAGATTTTAATTTTCAAGTAACTGGCCCATTTCTTCAAAGTTGTTGAATTTAGGAGCATTAAGTTGTTTGTAGCATTCTCTTAGTATCCTTGTAATGTCTTCAGGCTCTATAGTATCAGCCCTGTTATTAGTCAGCATTCTCCAGAGAAACAGAACCAACAGGAGCTATAGACATGGATGTAAGAGGAGGTTTATTATAGGAATTGTTCCACCCAGTTCTGGAGGCCAAGAAGTCCCACAATCTGCTGTCTGCAAGCTGGACAGCTGTGGCCAGTGGTAGAATTCCATCCAAGTACAAAGGCCTGAGAACAGGTCCACGGGTGTCAGTCTTGGAGTCCAAAGGCTCAAGAACCAGGAGCTGCAATGTCCGAGAGCAGGAGAAGACCAACATCCCAGCTCAACAAGAGAGAGAGAATTCGCCTTTCCTTTACCTTTTTGTGCCTCTTGGGCTCCCAACAGATTGGACGATGCTCACCCACATTCCTGAGGGTGGATCTCTTCACTCTGAATCAGATGCCAGTCTCTCCAGAGACATCCTCACAGATGCACCAAGAAATAACGTGTTACCAGCCAGCTGGGTACTCCCTAGCCCAGTCAAGCTGACACACAAAATTAACCATCACAGCCCCCACTGCATTCCTGATGCTGGTCATTTGTGTCTTCTCTCTTTATTTTGGTCAATCTTGCTAGAGGTTTATGAATTTTATTGATTTTCCAGATAACCATTTTTTGTTTCATTGATTTCCTCTATTGTCTTCCTGTTTTCAACTTCATTGATTTCTACTCTTGACTTTATTATTTCCTTCTTTCTGCTTGTTTTGATTTATTTTGCTCTTTCCCTAGTTTCGTGAGGTAGGAACCAAGATGGCTGATCGAGACGTCTCCTCTTCCGATGTGCTGTGAATGTGGCCTCTCCTGTTGTAACTGCAGACCCATACTTGGATGTTCTGTATGTGTTTTCATTCAGTTCTGTGTTTTTAAAAAATTAGCTGGGGTACTTCCTCTTTGAATCAGGAATTATTTAGAAGCGTATTGTTTACTTCCCAGTGTTTTGAGATTTTCCTGTTGTCTTTCTGTTAATGATTTGTAGTTTGAGTCCATTGTGGTCTGAGTACGTATTCTGATTTCAGTTATTTTAAATGTGTTGATGTTTGCTTTACGATGTGTCTTGGGGAATATTCCCCACTTTAAAGAGATGTATTCTGCTGTTGTTGGGTGAAGAGTGCTATGTTGATCGGATGCTGGTGGTGGTGGGGTGGTCAAGCTGTTATGCGCCCGTGCTGGTTTTCTGTCCAGCAGTCCTGTCGGGTGTTGAGAGGTGTTGGTGAAGTCTTCAGCCGTGACTGTGGACTTGTCTATTCCTCCTTCCAGCACTGTCAGTTTTTGCTTCCTGTGCTTTGAGGCTCTGGTGCTTGGTGCTTACAGTTAGGATTGTTAGGTCCTCCTGGAGGACTGATCCACTATATAATGTGTCATTACATAATGTCCCTCTTTGCCTCCAGCCATTTTCTTTGCTCTGATGTGAACTTCCTCAGATATCAACATAGCCGGCCTGCTTTTTCATGTTTGTGTTGTGTTGTGTTTGGTTAACATTTGCATGGTGTATCTTTTTCTGTTATTTTACTTCCAGGATACCTATGTCAATGAATTTGAAGTGAGTTTCTTATAAATAGCATATAGTTCAGTCTTGCTTTTTTATCCACTCTGCTAATCTTTGCCTTTTAATTTGTGTATTTACATTTTAATGTATTTAATGCAATCTTTGTGTTTAGCTATTTACATTTACGAATGTTAAGGTCCCAGTCTGCCATATTGTTGTCTTCTGGCTCACCTCTGTTTCTTGTTCCTGTGGATTATTTGAACACTTTAAGGGACTCCATCTTGATTTATTTATTCCTTCCTGATGCTCCAAGATGCCTTTCTTTTAGAAGAAGTTCCTGTAGCCAATCTTAAGGGTAAGTCTGCTAGTGTTAAAGCACTTCAGTTTTCCTTCCTCTAAGACTGCATTTCTCCTTCATTCTTGAGTGATACTTTCATTTCTCTCAACACTTAAAAAATGTTGTGCTGCTTCCTTCTGACCTCTGTGGTTTCAGATGAGAAGTCCACCGTCATTCTAATCGATATCCCTATAGGTATTGTGTCATTTCCCCCAGGCAGCTGTCAAGATTTTGTCTTTGTCCTTGGTGTTCAGAAGTTAAAGTGTGATGTGTCCTGACATGGATTTCTTTGGGTTTACCCTATTTGAGGTTTTCTCAGCTACCTGAATCTGTAAGTTTCTATCTGTTGCCTAATTTGGGAAGCTCCAGCCGTCATTTTTTTGAATACTTTTTTCAACCCTGTTCTCCTTCCCTCTTTCTGGCACTCCAGTGATGTGAACGATGCATCTTCTGCTATTGCCCCACAGGTTCTTGAGCCTCTGTTCAATTCTTTTTCAGTGTGTTTTCTTTTTATAATTCAGTTGAGTAATTTCTATTGACCCATCCTCAATCTCACTGATACATCCTCTGTCATTTCTATCTACGAATAAGCCCACTCAGCAAGTTTTTCATTTCAGCGATCGTTCTATATTGTTCTATGATTTCCATTTGGTTCCTTTTTGTGTTTATTTCTTTGCTGAGATTTTCCATTTGCCTCAGATAACTTGTTATTACTTGTTGAACCACTTTTATTATGGCTGTTTTAAAATCCTTGTCAGATAATTCAGCATCTTCCTCACCTCAGTGCTGGCATCAGTCAATTACTTTTTCTTATTCTAGTTGTGATTTTCCTCGTTCTTGGGTTCCTTCCTGACTTTCCTGGTGTGACAGGTAATTTTTTTATTGTACCTTCAACAGTTAGGCTATCACGTTCAGATTTTTTATTGTAGCAGGTTGTCACGTGAACTCTCAGTGTGCAGGTCCAGGGTTACTTTCATGGCCTGTGATTCCAGTAACAATGTAATGTTCAGAGGCTCTGTGGCAGTGTTGGTCTTGGGCTGCTGGTCCCTGCTGGTGCTCTGGAAGAGATGGGAGGCGCTTCCCAGGGGAAAACTATCCTGTGCCTACGAGTAGGGAGAGTGCTTCCTGGACTGAAAGCCTGTTGTGGTGGGATCCCCCTTGCCATTGCCCCCATCCCCATCCCCTGGAGCCTCAGGGTTGAGGGGCCTTAGGCCTTGTAGGGAGGGAGTGTGCATCCTTTGGCCCCTTGTTGGGAGGGCTGGCAGGGCAGTGGGAGTTATGAAGGACTGAACTGAAACAGACCATGGTGGGAGGCAACTTAGGAATGCCTGAGAGGTGAGGCTGAAGACCCGTGCAGAGGAAAGGAAGGAAGAAGAGGAGGAGTGCCCCTCTAGCCCGGGGTATAGATGGACAGATTTCCAGCCACTGAGAAGGATGCGAATGCAGGGCTTAGGTTGGGGCGTGGGGGGCCTGGTGCCCAGTGCAGTGGAGAGATGCCCAGCAGGCAGCCCCTGGCTCCGTGGGCTCCGGGATAGAGCCAGCCGAAGACTGAGGACGGAGGAGACTCCCCCACGACAATGGCCGCCCTTATTCCCTTCCCCACCCCCGCTCCCGGCTAGCTCTGGGGTAGTGACAATGTTCATCTGTCTCCCGGAGCCTGGCACAGGGCGGGTGCTCGGCGAATCTGAGCGCAGGAGAGCCTATGTGGAAGCAAGGGCGCATCTCAGGAAGTCTTGGGAGGGCTTGCATCCTGGGGGGTGTGGCAGGGGCGGCTGCCAAGAATGGAGGAAGGCCTGTTTTTCACCGTCCTTCCAGTACCCGAGAGCTGAGGGTGGGGCAGCCCCGAGCTGCGGGGAGCCCCAGGGACCCGCCTGCCCAGAGTTTCGCTGGGGCTGCCTACCCAATGCGCTCCCGCCAGCCGGCTCCGGTTGTCATGGAGCCGGGAGGCGGTTGCCACAGAGACCGACGTGCGAGGACCAGCCAATCAGTGCGGAGCTGCGGCGCCAGCTCACCTCTCAGATGGAGGCGCCAGGCTGGGCGTGGACCCTGCGCCGGGGCAGCTGGGGTCCGGGCGGCCGGGCAGAAGGACTGCACCGCCGCCTCCCCCAAAGCGCCCCTGCCCTCTAGAACCTTCAACCACTCAACAGCCCCCGCACCCCGAGTTGTGCCGACTCTCCGCCTTTCTCCGACCCAGCTAAGGCGTGATGCCGCCCTGGGTCGGCCCAGCCTCCGACTGGCCCCGAACCCCTTTCCAGTTAAAGAGGGGATGCTGCGGGAAAGGCGGGGCCGCGCGCCGCGGGAGGAGGGCGCAGCCGGGTCGGGGGGAGGCCCCCGCCCCCCGCGCTCCGCAGTGCCTGGCGCGCCCGCGCACGCTCACTCGGGGCGCCCTGCGGGCGGGGCGGCGCTGACGTCACCCACTGACCCCCCCCACCCCCTGGTCGAGGGGCGGTGGCCGCGCAGGCTCCGCGGGACGGACTCACAGACGGACCCGGGACGGAGGGACGGGCGCACGGCCAGGCCATGCCCGGGGAGGCTGCTCGCGCCGAGCTGCTGCTGCCTGAGGCGGGCGGCCCGGGTCCCCGCACAGGTGAGGCTGCAGCGCTCTCCCGCCTGCGTGCGTCCCCGCCGCCCTGCTCCTTCTGCCTGCCTGTCCCCTCTCCGTGCCTGTTCTCTCCGTCCCCTCCCGGGTCCTTTCGGCGCCCTGAACCCCCTTCACCTGAACCCCGACCGCCCCTCCCCGGTCCCCACTCAGCGCTGCGGGGAAGGGCAGGGTGGAGCGGGGATGTCGTCCCGGAGCCGGGAGGCCTGCGAGCGCCCCAGGCTCCGTGCGCTCCGTGCGCTCCGGCCGCGGCCCGCCCGCTGGGCCGCCGCGCCCCATTGTCCGCGCAGAGCTTTGGGCCGGGCGGGCCTGGGGGGCTCTGGACCGGAGGCGGCGGGTTCTCAACTGCACCTCAGCCTCTGAGGACACACGGAGCGCAGGGCGCCGGCCCCCCAGCTGTCTGAGGGCTGCCTCAGCATGGGCGACTGGCCCAGCCCGGGAGGAGCAGGCCCAGCCCTGGAGGCTGAGGAAGCCACAGGGGCAGCCTGTGGATCTGGGAGGCCCGAGGCCCTGGGGGAGCATGGCCTGGGAACAGTGGCCCCCGAGGGCAGACCCGCGTCCTTGGAGAGGCCAGGTCAGCAAGTGTCAGTGGAGGCTGAGGGGTCTGGAAGACCAGGCAGGATGGCCTGACCAGCCAGGTCAGCCATGTGTGGCTTCAGGAGGGCCAAGGGCACCTTGCTATGGGTGAGAAGTCACCTGCAGATGGAACCAGTACTGGGGCCAGGGGGCTGGCCTGCCTCTGGGGTCCAGTAAAGAGGGTGGGGGCTGGGACTCCCCAGACTGGGGCTGGCTCTGCTGGGACTGCTTGGTGACCTTGAATGAGTCATACAAACCTTTGACCTTTGGCTTCCCTTCCACTGCCCCCTTGGCCCATGTCCACCCTCCCTCTGCCCCGGGGCTCTGGAATCCAATGCCAGTGGGCAGGGGTGCCACTCCAGGCTCAGTGCCAAGAGCCCAGTCTCCAGCACCCAGCCCTGCCTGCCACACCCACTTCCAGGAGCTGAGTGTCCATCACACCCCAGTGGAACCAAAGGACCCCCTTCTCAGGACCTCCTGGCCACCCCGGCACCCTAGCGGTGTGGCCCAAGGGCCTGGGGCTCTGCTGCTGCTGCTGCCTGGGGAGAGGCCACCCCTTCGCAAGCTTCACCTCTAATCCTGGCAGATACTCTACTTTGCAGACAGAAAGCTGAGGCACAGGAGGTGTTGCACTTGTGAGTGGTCATGGGTGAGCATGGTAGAGCAGGAATCCCCCAGAGAATGCCCCTGGAGCCTGAGCAGCCCCTGTGCACAGCTGTGGGACCCACTCACATGTTCCTGACAGAAGGAACAAGCCCTGCCAGCACCACGGGGCGGCTGCCACCGTGGAGAGACTCGGCCAGGTCCTCCTGCAGCCTCTAGAGCCCACGGGCCCACCACAGCTGAATACAGGGCAGGGCAGGGCCCCCTCTGAGTTCCATGGGATGGCCATCGTCACTACCAGCACCGCCCCATGGCCTAATGCTCCAGCTCAGCCTCAGTGGGACGCCCTGCCTGAGGACCTGCTTCCCATCCTCCCTGTGCCAGCTCTGGGAGTAGGAGTGGGGCAGAGCCCGGTAAGACCCTGACAATTGGCCTCAGGTGGAGGCAGCAAGAGCAGAGGGATGAGGCAGAGAGGCGAGACTCCCACTTCACAGCAGGCATGAGACCTGGAATGTTCCAGAGCTGAGCAATGCAGGCTCCTGCCCCCGCCCCCTGAGGCCCTTCTGACCTGGGAGGTCATGAGAGGGCCTGCCCTGCCAAGCTCAGCAGAGGCTGCGGCACAGATTAATTGCAGGGAGGCAGCAAGCCAGTGTCCGAGGAGACAGATGCTAGTTTCATCTTTATGGAGCATCTCGGAGAAAAGCCAGTGCGCCCCTTTGTGCCCACAGCCACACCCCACGCATTGTGACCCCACGCTGCTCATGGTGGTCAGAGAGCTTGGAAATTTTACCCAGACACAACAATCCCCTCTCCCTCTCCTGCTCTCCCTTTTCAGCCAACACCCCCGGGGCCCCAGCCCTGTGCTCAGCTCTGGGCTGAGGGAGGGACGGCTGTGGCCTGGGGGCCGCTTCTCAGTGAGGATGCTGCCCTCCTCACACCCTCCTCTCTCCACAGATCTGTCCTGCGATGCAGCTGCGGCCACCACCCCGAGAGGGGACCAGCTGGAGCACTGTGCCCTGACCCCCGGGCCCAGTGCCCTGGCCCTCACGTTCCTGCCCAACAAGCCAGGAGCCAGGCCCCCACCAGAGGGAGCCAGCTGGGATGCAGGACCGGGCACCCCCTCAGCCTGGGCAGTCCCCACGGAAGGCGGCCCCAGCCCAGGGCCCCCCGAGGTTCGACCTGCCGAGGGTCCTCTCCTAGCCACCCTGGAGCCCCGGATTGTGATGGGCGAGGAGACGCACCGCGCACCCCCACTGTCCAGGGCAGCCCTGCCAGAACTCAGGGACTGGGAGGGTGGGCACGCCAGCCTGAACCCACCCCCCGAGTTGTGTTCTCAGGGTGACCCTCCTGTGCCTTTCCCTGCTCTGGACCCTGACTCCTACTTCACACCTCCCTCCACCCCCACCGAGACAGCCTCTGCCCTGCTCCCCAGCGCTGGGCCCTGCAGGGACGCCCGGGATGCCCAGGCTGAGCCAGGGGGCTCACCACCTGCCTCGCCACCTGCCTCACCACCGGCCTCGCCCTCAGGCTCCTACATCACAGCGGATGGGGACAGCTGGGCCTCGTCCCCATCCTGCTCCCTGAGCCTGCTGTCCCCGGCTGAGGGGCTGGACGTCCCCTCGGGCTGGGGCTTCTCCCCGCTGGGGTCCATGGCGGACGAGCAGGAGCTGCCCCCTGCTGGGCCCCCGGGCTCCCTGTCCTCAGAGTCCAGCCTCTCGGCAGACAGCAGCTCTTCCTGGGGCCAGGAGGGCCACTTCTTCGAGCTGGACTTCCTGGCCAACGACCCAATGATCCCCGCCGCACTCCTGCCCTTCCGGGGCAGCCTGATCTTCGAGGTGGAGGCAGTAGAGGTGACACCGCTGCCCCCCGAGGGAGAGGAGGAGGAACAAGAGGAAGAACAGGAGGGGGAACAGGAGGAGGAGGCCCCTGCCCCTGGAGGGGACCTGGCCGGGGAGGGCGAGGACGACAGCACTTTTGCCTCCTCCCTGCAGTCGCTGTCTGACCTCTCCATTACTGAGGGCATGGATGAGGCCTTTGCCTTCCGAGACGACACCTCGGCGGCCTCCTCTGACCCCGACTCGGCTTCCTACACAGGGGCAGATGACGAGAGGCTGTACAGCGGAGAGCCCCACGCCCAGCCCACCGCTCTGCTCCAGAACAGCCCTGGCGAGGCCCTGTCCTGGGGCCCGGAGTGCGCTCCTGGGGTCTTGGAGGGAGAGGCCAGCCATGCCACTGAGAGCCAGGAAACTGCTGCTGAAATAGCTGGGGCGGAGCCCGCTTTAGGCCAGGCATCCACTGCGGCTGTGGCCCCGCACGCCCCACAGGAAGGCCCTGGCCTCACCGGGCTGACCCCTCAGGCCCTGGGGAAAGAGGCAGATTCCACTGCAGGACCAGGGCCTGTCGCCACAGCCACACCTCAGCCCCTGCAGGAGGGAGACGATGCCACCTTAGGCCTGGAGCCTCGGACTGCACAGGGCGTGGCGGGTTTCCTGCCAAGCCCAGACTCTCCGCAGGATTTGAAGGAGGAAGCGGGCCAGGGGCCTGCTGCTGCAGCCAGCCCTGAGCCACAGCCTGGAGAAGTGGACCTGGCCACACCCCTGCCCCTGCAGGATGCAGGCCTCCCCTCAGGCCAGGGGCCTGCTGCTGCGGCCAGCTATCAGGCCCTGCAGACAGATGCAAGCTGCCTCCCAGGGACTGAGCCCATGGCAACCTCGGCCCGGCGGGAAGGAGACAAGGCCTTGAGACTGAGGCCAGCACCTGACGATAGGGACGCAGGCCACACTGGAGGCCCAGAGCCTCCAGCCTTGGACCAGGCCCAACAGGGTAGCCCAGAGCAAGCTGCAGATGCTGAAATACCCTGGGCCTCACAGGAAGATGCGGGCTGCCTCAGTCCTGCCACAGAGGCCCCAGACCCTGCTGAGCCTGACACAGAAGCCCCAGACATCTCCAAATCTGCCTCAGAGGGCCTGGACACCCCCGAGCATGACAAGGAGGTCCTGGGCACCCCCAAGC
>NC_060274.1:41343057-41343279 GCF_021613505.1 Equus quagga | reverse complement strand
CCTGGACACCCCCGAGCATGACAAGGAGGTCCTGGACACCCCCGAGCCTGCCTCAGAGGGCCTGGACACCCCCGAACATGACAAGGAAGTCCTGGGCACCCCTGAGCATGATGAGGAAGCCCTGGGTACCCCCAAGCCTGCCTCAGAGGGCCTGGACACCCCCAAGCATGACAAGGAGGTCCTGGACACCCCCGAGCCTGCCTCAGAGGGCCTGGACACCCC
>NC_060274.1:41341278-41342957 GCF_021613505.1 Equus quagga | reverse complement strand
GGGCCTGGACAGCCCTGAGTGTGACAAGGAGGTCCTGGGTACCCCCAAGCCTGCCTCAGAGGGCCTGAACACCCCCGAGCATGACAAGGAGGTCCTGGACACCCCCAAGCCTGCCTCAGAGGGCCTGGACACCCCCGAGCATGACAAGGAGGTCCTGGACACCCCCGAGCCTGCCTCAGAGGGCCTGGACACCCCCGAACATGACAAGGAAGTCCTGGGCACCCCTGAGCATGATGAGGAAGCCCTGGGTACCCCCAAGCCTGCCTCAGAGCGTCTGGACACCCCTGAGCATGACACAGAGAGTCTGGATACCCCTGAGCATGACACAGAGGGCCTGGACATCCCTGAGCCTGACATAGAGGCCCTTGGAACCCCTGAGCCTGCCTCAAAGGGCCTGGACATCCCAGAGCGTGACACGGAGGCCCTGAGCACCCCCAAGTCTGCCACAGAGAGCTCGGACACACCCATGCCTGAGACCGAGGCCCTGGACACCTCTGAACCTGCCACGGAGGCCCTGGACACCCCTGAGCCTGACACAGAGGCCCTGGACACGCCCAAATCTGCTATGGAGGCCCTGGACACCCCCGAGCCTGACACAGAGGCCCTGGACACCCCTGAGCCTGCCATGGAGACCCTGGACACCCCCAAATCTGCTATAGAGGCCCTGGACACCCCTGAGCCTGACACGGAGACCCTGGACACCCCCAAATCTGCCATGGAGGCCCTGGACACGCCCAAGCCTGCCACAGAGGCCCTGGACACCCCCAAATCTGCTACAGAGGGCCTGGACACCCCTAAGCATGACAAGGAGGGCCTGGCCACGCCCAGGTCTGCCATGGAGAGTTGGGATACCCCTGAGCCTGACTCGGAGGCTCTGGACACCCCCAAGCCTGACATGGAGGCCCTGGGAACCCCCAAGTCTGCCACGGAGGGCCTGGACAACCCCGAGCCTGACATGGAGGCCCTGGGCATCCCCAAGTCTGCCATGAAGGGCCCGGACACCCCCGAGCCTGACATGGAGGCCCTGGACACCTCTGAGCCTGCCACGGAGGCCCTGGACACCCCTGACCATGACATGGAGGCTCTGGGCACCCCCAAGTCTGCCATGGAGGGCCCAGACACCCCCGAGTCTGATGTGGACATCCTGGGCACCCCCGAGCCTGAAATGGAGGCCTTGGACACCCCCAAGCCTGACGTGGACATCCTGGACACCCCTGAGCCTGACATGGAGGCCCTGGACTCCCCTGAGCCTGACATGGAGGCCCTGGCAACGCCCCTGCCTGAGACGGAGGCCCTGGACACCCCTGAGCCTGACACAGAGGGACCGGACACCCCCAAACCTGACACGGAGGGCCTGCACACTCCCAAGCCTATCACAGAAGCCAGGGACACCCCTGAACCTGACACAGAGGGCTTGGAGACCCCCGAGCCTGCCATGGACACCCCTGCCATGGAAGCCAGGGACATCCCCGAGCCTGACACAGAGGCCGGGGACACCCCCAAACCTGCCACGGAGGCCCTGGAGACCCCTAAGCCTGACATGGAGGCTCTGGACACCCCTGAGCCCGACACGGAGGCCCTGGACATCCCTGAGCCTGCCACAAAGGCCCTGGACACCCCTGAGCCTGACACGGAGACCCTGGACACCCCCGAGCCTGCCACGAAGGCCCTGGACACCC
>NC_060274.1:41311262-41341268 GCF_021613505.1 Equus quagga | reverse complement strand
CTGGACACCCCTGAGCCCGACACGGAGGCCCTGGACACCCCTGAGCCTGACATGGAGACCCTGGACACCCCCGAGCGTGCCATGAAGGCCCTGGATACCCCTGAGCCCGACACGGAGGCCCTGGACACCCCTGAGCCCGACATGGAGACCCTGGACACCCCCGAGCCTGCCACGAAGGCCCTGGACACCCCAGAGCCCGACACGGAGGCCCTGGACACGACTGAGCCTGCCACGGAGGCCCCAGACACCCCTGAGCCTCCCACGAAGGGCCTGGACACCCCTGAGCCTGACACGGAGACTCTGGACACCCCCGAGCCTGCCACGGAGGCCCTGGACACCCCTGAGCGTGCCTCCAGTGGAAAGGAAGTAGCTGAGGATGTGTTGGTGCCCGAGTGGAGAGCCTGTCCTGATGCCGGCGTGCACACTGGTGGTGGAGCTGAGCCCCACTTGCTGCCAAAGGAGGCCCAGGGGGCCAAGAACCAGTGGAGTGGAGGCCTTAAGCCAAGGCCGCAGGGTGCCGGGAAGGCTCCCAGGAGCAGCAGCCCAGAGGGGTGTCCTGCTGCCTGCCCCGAGGTCAGCCAGGCACAGCCCCCAAGCCCAGTGGAGGAGGGAAGGGCCACCCCGGAGCCCCGGCTTCCAGGGGCTGTGGCCTCAGAGGCCTGGCTGGGCTCCTGTGCAGAGCCTCCATTGAGGGCTGTGCCCAGGCTGGGTGAGGGCTACCCCAAAGAGCCTGCCCCCACATCCCCACCTCCCTCCTGGCAGCCAGAGCCTGTTCTGAGCCTGGGCAGTAGCCAGCGGGCCCAGGCAGCACCCAGAATCCCCGGCCCCTTCCCACCACAGTCCCTAGAAAGCCCCACGGGGGGCCTGCCCAGGGCGCCCCAGGACAGTATCCTGGGCTCTGAGCCCTCTGCTGCTGGTGTCCTCGTGGAGGCAGCCCCGCCTCCCATGGCGCTCCCTGGCCCCTGCCCTTGTCAGGGCCCCCGGGAAGACTCAATGGAGGGTGAGGAGCCCCCGGGCTCTCCAAGCCTCCCATCCCCCAAGGCAGGAGCCCAGCGGGCGGTGGCTGCCTTCTCAGGAACCACAAACCTCCAGGGGGCCGGACAGCGAGTCACCCTCCCGCCCCACGCCCCCCTTCTCAGCCCCAAGGCAGCCTCCAAGAGGGGCAGCCATGCCAAAGACCTGGCCTCACAGCTCTCACCCCCCTGCCAAGTGCCTCCTGGCTCTGGGCCCTGGAGCCCAGCCGGCCCTCGAGGGCTCCCAGCTACCGAGCATCAGGACGACCAGGACAGCCTGGAGGAAGGTGAGGGGGACCCCGGGCTGGAGCGCTGTCCTGAGCAGCAGGACCAGAGGCAGTGGGGTGGGCCAGAGGGGTTCCTGCTCCATGGTGCAGAGCTGTCCTCACACCTCTCCTGTCCCCAGACTCACCACGAGCACCGGGCTCAGGCCAGCACTCAGACAGCCACGGAGAGTCATCAGCCGAGCTGGAGGAGAACTTCTCAGGACCGCAGAGTGCGCAGTGCCCGGCCCAGGTGCCTGGCCCAGGGGGGAGGGTGCGCCCCTGGGAAGGCTCCACACCCACCCTCGGATGCTCAGACCCCACCCTTCCCCAGGCTGCAGCGGGCAGTGGCAGCGAGGAGACCGTCGCCAAAGCCAAGCAGAGTCGCAGTGAGAAGAAGGCCCGAAAGGTGGGCTGGGGGCCTGGCTGCACAAGGGGACCCCTCTCACCCCATGGCTAATGAATCCTACCAGTGGGGGTCCTTGGGGAATTCAGTAGTGAACACCTTGTGAAACAGCTGGGGCCTGCATGTCAGTTGAGGTGGCCCTCTCAGCCTGAGTCCAATGCCCTACTGTACACAAGGGGGGGCTGCCTGGGGTCCCAGAGACGACTGTAGGGGTCCCATGAGGAGTCCCATGGAGTGCTGCCCAAGGTCCAAAGAAGTCTGCTTACATCCAGAGATGGTCCCCCGGAGGTGGCAGAGCGCTCATCCCCTAGCAGTGTGCTGCTTGCCCCTGGGCCTGCTCCTTCCCCCCCACCCCCCACTGGGACCCCTGGGGCTGACACCCAGGTCTGAGCCCCTTGTGCCCCCAGGCAATGTCCAAGCTGGGCTTGCGGCAGATCCAGGGGGTCACCAGGATCACCATCCAGAAGTCCAAAAACATCCTTTTCGTCATCGCCAAGCCCGACGTCTTCAAGAGCCCGGCCTCGGACACCTACGTGGTCTTCGGAGAGGCCAAGGTTCGACTGGCCGCGGGCACGGGCAGGGGCTGGGGGTGTGGACTTGGCTGACAGCTGTGCCCTGTGCTACAGATTGAGGACCTGTCCCAGCAAGTGCACAGAGCCGCCGCCGAGAAGTTCAAGGTGCCCGCGGAGCCCTCTGCCCTGGTCCCTGAGTCTGCACCCGGGCCGCATGTGAGGCCATGCGAGGAGGAAGAAGGGGGCGAGGAGGAGGAGGAGGTGAGGCCCAGGGATGCTGGGCCCTGCCTCAGGCATGCAGGCGGGGAGGCTCTGCTTGGGGGGACTTGGCCTAGGGGAGTTCTGCCTGTAGGGTCTGGGGGAGCACTGCCTGTGGGGGTCTAGGGGAGGTCCACAGGGTCGGGGGTGGCGGGGTGGGCCCTCAGAGACTCTGCCTGGGGTGTCGGGGGGGGGCAGCTCCAGCAGCTCCTGCTTGCCCCCCTCCAGGTGGACGAGGCGGGGCTGGAGCTGCGGGACATTGAGCTGGTGATGGCGCAGGCCAATGTGTCGAGGGCCAAGGCTGTGCGGGCCCTGAGGGACAACCAGAGCGATATCGTAAACGCCATCATGGTGAGTGACTAGGCCCCTTCGCAGACACCCTGGCTGGCTCTGCTGGGGCCTCTCCCACGTGACCCTCTCTTTCTACATTTCCTGCAGGAGCTGACAATGTAGCCGCTGACCAGTGACCCAACTCCATCCCTGCCCCTCAGCTCTGCTGCTCAATAAATGAGTGTTCCCTCATTGTTTCTCTGTTCCTGCTCCAACTGCTCCCCAAGCACAGGCTCTGGCTGAGCAGGATTTGAGGCGGTGTGAAGACATTTCCAGAGGCTACACAGAACCCAAGGAGTGTGGTGGTCCAACCCCCACATCTTCAGAGGGTGGTGGTCCTTCCCACATGTCCCCAGAGTCATGGCCCTCCCCACCGTGTCCCCAGAAGGTTCTAGAGTGTGGTGGTCCTCCCCTCGTGTCCCCAGAAGGTGCTGGCCCTCTCCCCGTGTCCCCAGAGTGGTGGTCCTCCCCTCATATCCCCAGAGGGTGGTGGTCCTCGCCCCATATCCCCAGAGGGTGGTGGTCCTCCCCCACATATCCCCAGAGGGCAGTGGTCCTCCCCCCCCCATATCCCCAGAGGGCAGTGGTCCCCCCCTATATCCCCAGAGGGTGGTGGTCTTTCCCCTATGTCCCCAGAGGGTGGTGGTCCTCCCCCACATATCCCCAGAGGACAGTGGTTCCCCCCCCATATCCCCAGAGGGTGGTGGTCTTTCCCCTATGTCCCCAGAGCGTGCTGGTCCCCGCCTCCATGTCCCCAAGGGTGATGGTCTTTCCCCCATGTCCCCACAGAGTGGTGGTCCTCCTTCCCCATCCCCAGAGGGTGGTGGTTCTCCCCGCATGTCCCAGAGGGTGGTCATCCTTCTCTTTTGTCCCCCGAGGGTGGGGGCCCTCTACTGTGTTCCCAAAGGGTGGTGGTCCTCCCCTTATGTCCTGGGGTGCCTGATTTGCCTAGAGACTGCAGGCAGTCTGGTCACCTGTCTGTGACTCAATGCATGGGCCTTGGGACTGGAGTTTCCAGGTGGATGTCCCCAGATGTAGGAGACCCTAGAAGTTTCCACAAGGGCACCTGCACTGGAGAAGCTGCAGGAAAACCGCATTTGCTCAGGGGGCCAGTGGTTAATCCTCAAAGTTCCTGGCCCCTCACTCCGGCCTATGTCCTCTTTTCTCCAAAGTCTAGGGACCCAGAGAGTGGGGGCCATGTCCCAGGACAGGGTGAGGGACTGTAGTGGGGGACCACATGTGGGTGGGGGCCCCTGAAGGGGCAGGAGCAGTCCTGACCATCTGCACAGAAGGCTCATGCAATCCCACTACAGGTCCCACTGCTCAGGCACAGGCTGGGCTCTAGAGGGGCCAGCCCTGGGCTGTGGCTGTCTTTCGCTGTCCCAAATGCTTCCAGGGCAGATCGATTTGCACACGTGTCTAGAGACAGTATCTACCAAGTGTCTCCCTTAGCTCTGCCCGGCCTGGGCTGCTCGTGAACAGCTCTCAGACATCCTGTCCAGAGCAGTCTGAGGTTCTTCCTCCTGTCCTGCCCTGCCCCTCTGCAGGAGGGAGCCTGAGGGACTGCAGACCCTTGCCTGGTCCCACACATGAGACCAGGGCTCTACCCTCCCTCCCTGGGACCAGACGCCCCCCCAGCTCAGCCAGAGCTTGTACAGGAAACTGGGAGGGGGTCTGCAGGATGAAGGCACCTTCCAGGTGAGGAGGGAGTCCCAGAGCTGGGCCTGCCCGTGCCTGCACACTGCAATCTCCAGGCCCAGCTCCCAAACTGAGGCCCCTGCCCTGCGGTCATCCCCATTACCTCCCCATGTCTCAAGGGCACAGGAGGAGCCGAGCCCAGGGGATTGAGGAGGGCCCCCTGGAAATGGGACCCAGGCTCCAAGATAACACGCTTTCAGGATGCGGATGGCACTTCTGGTGGGGTGGGGGGTGTACAGGGTTTGCTCTGGAAACCACTGCAATGGCAGGTGAGACCTGGGAACTTGGGTGAGGCCAGAACAGAGCCAGCGCCCCTTGGAGAGCCCAGTGCCTGGGTCCCAATAGCCAGGGCCTGCCACTCACAACCACACGTCCCCAAGACTCCTGCACCCCATGTCCACAAAGCAAAAGCCCACATCACGTCCTCCCCGTGGCCTCCCCTGCCACTGAGCCCGGCCCAGCTCCCTGCAGGGGCCAGAGCCAAAGGGCAGCCTGGCCCCCAGACCACCGTACCCAGCCCCGGGCATGCAGGCCTGGGACAGAGGCCAGAGCAAAGGCCGCCGCTCTCACCCCACTGGGTCAGAAACACACTGGCCACCAGAGGTAAGTTATTCACATTGCAGTAAACTTCTTTTAAGGTCTCTGGGAATTTCAATAGAAACGTCATGTGCAAAATCGACAGCTGTCCGAGGTCTGGCCGAGGGAGCCCCTCCCAAAGTGGGGCCGCAGGCAGGCGGCAGGGTGCAGCCTTCTGCCCCCTCACTGGGGCACGTTCTTCACAGTAAAGGGCCACCTGTGCCTGGGGCCCTTCGGCCGGCCCCAGCCCCGGCACAGGAAGGGCATATGCGCGGGGTCCCTCCCGGCGTCGTCAGGCAGAGTCCTGGTCCATGCTGCAGCCCAGTGCCTCGATGTCGTTGCTGATGTCTGAGATCATGCGGTCCCACTCGTCCCCCTCTGAGGGCACAGACTGGTCATCAGAGCTGCCTGCGGCCCTGTTCCCGTTGGAGGTGGAGGTGGAGCTCATGGCCCGCCGGTACCTGCCAAAGCTGTCCGTGATGATACCTCGGCCATCCTTCACCCCGATGGTCTCCAGGAAATTCTCGAAGTGCTGGCTGTCCTTCTCAGGGATGAAGGGCCGCAGACCTGCAGACACACCACTCGCCTGACCCACAGGAAGCACATCCATGACCCAGAGGACCCCGCCCCATGTCTACCCTCACTCTGACGTGCCTCGGGCCCTCCCCTCACTCCCACCAGTCCTCGCAGAAGTCCCAGTTCACAAGTTTCCAAGGTGAGGGGAGGTGGAACTCGGAGCAACAGGCCCCCACCGCCCAGCTGCGCTTCCACCTCTGGAGGACCACCCATTTCCGTACAAGAGGCACCCTCCTATGTGAGAACAAGACTGAAAGGAACACTATGAGCTGGGGGTCAAGGCCCTTGGATCTAAGCCCTGGCTGGGCGACTGACCCCAGGGAGGCCATGAAGTCGTCAAGAGCTCACTGGAGGCAGCAGGTCCAGCCTTTAGCCCTTTATCCCCCTGCGAGCAGAGCCCTCAGGTGGCAGCCAGTGCGGGTACAACACACCCTGCTTGGATTATTGCAGGTGGAGCCCAGGACCCAGGAGCCTCCACCAGCCACCTTCAACCAGCCATGTTCTCTGGAGTCAGCAGAGGGAAGGCACAGCCCTGCCCCTGTCCTCGTGGGTGTGGGCAGACGTCCAGTGCCACATCCCAGCTATGGGCGGCAGGCCCTGACCACCCCGCCTGCCATGCTGGCCCAACATACTGAGCTCTTGGGGCCTCACCGCCTCAGCAAAAGCTGGTCCTTCCACTGAGAAATGCCACGTTCTCTTCTTCTACTCATCCATCAAAACCAGCTCAAGCACCACCTCCTTTGAAGAGCCCCCTTAGCCCTCATGTGGCCAGTGCACAGCTCCTGGCTTCTCAGTCTAGCTTCTGTGGGGCCCTCTGCTGCTCCCCAGAGGACGAGCTCCTGCCAGGCACTGGGAAGAGCCCTCTGGCCAGAATCACTTGGGCCTTACTGGCTGGAACCCCCTTTCCTATCAGAGCCCCGGCCCGCAATTCAGGTGCCCGTCCATCCCAGGACTCACCCAGCAGCAGGAACTTGCGGCTGTCCCCGTAGAGCTGCCGCAGGTTGATGCAGAACTCATGCACCGAGGCCCCGTCGCGGTATTCGTGAAGCAGTGCAGCGAACTGCTGGATCTCCTGCGAGGACAGCTTGGTGCGCAGCTACAGAGAGAGAGTGGGACACCAGACAGGACCCGGTGACCGGAGGAAGAAGAGTGCCACAGGTCAAGGCCCCTACACCTGCGCAGAGGGTCGCAGGGACCCAAGAAGAGCCCATGCCGTCTGCCCTAATCTCACCAGGAGCAGGGCAGAGGGAGCACGGCTGCACCACTGCCAGGGGTCTGTTTACTGGTGTCCTTGGGCCCAGAGCAATGCCCACACCATCTGGGGGACACGTGTGGGCCAGGAGACTGAATTTTCAAGGGCAAGACCACATGAGGTCAGGGGACAGAGGGAAAGTCAGCTGAACAATGAGACGCCCCATCCAGCCCTTCCAGGGAGCATCCAGTCCCTCTGCCACCGTTCACCATCTGAGACCCAGGGACAGACCTGTGGTCAAGCCCCAGTGGCCAGAGCAGCCCCCACACCAACCCAAGTGCTCCCCAATGACTGTCCCAGCAGGAAAGGCAGTGATGCCTGGCGAAGAGGATGGAGACATAAGCAAGGTACCCTCGCTCACCCTCCTCCCCATTCCTCCTCCTCCTCCCCCCCCTCGCCTCCTTCAGGAACTTCTACGACTAAGGCGCCCGCAGTGGGCAGGGTACCGTGAGCATGTAGTCCTGCAGCAGCTCGGCGGCCGTGGCGCTCAGCTCGCTCTCGCTCACCGTCTTGGCATGGGGTGCCGTCTGCATGCAGAAGGACAAGGGCGAGACGCCGCCTGCGTGCGCACACTCAGGGAAGGAGCTGCAAGGACGCGAGCCATGGGCAGGCAGCTCCTCGACCCCTGCCCCGTACCTGCACCCACGACACCCTGCAAGCACCCAGTTAGTGCCAGGGGTGCCCCGCGGTGGGAGTCAGGGCAGGTGACGGGAAAGGGAGGTCAGCTTGCCCGGGCATGGGGCGAGGGTCTGGAGAAGGTGGAAGGAGGGGCACAGGGAGTGGGACAGAGGAAGACACGAGGGGATCAGCGACATGGAGCCTAGCACGCTCTCACAGATCAACGAGCTCACCGGTAGCGCAACCTTGGGGAGCCTGCGAGCTGGAAAGCCTATGAAGGCTGGACTCGGGGGGAGGGGTTGAGGGGCTGATGAAGGGGAGGGGGCCCAGCAAGAGGAATGGGGCCCAACAGCGGGAGGGGAGGGTGGCCAGCAAGGGAGAATGGAGGGAGCCTGACAGGGGAGGGGGGCCAGGCTGACATGCTGGCATTGCTGAAAGCCAGGGCCCAGTACTCACAAAGTGCTGGCTTCTGTCTCATAAGACTCCTTCATGTCCACCTTGGTGGAAGAGTCATCTGTACAGAAAGCACAGAAAACAGATGCTTCCAGTTACGTGAGAGAGAGAGAGCACTGAGTCCAGCGGCCGAGCTCTAAATGGGAGATGCAGAGCCCTGGCGGCAGGGCTCCTGGGGCCTTTGTGGGCAGAGCCGGCTGGGCCCCTGGGGCGCACCTCAGGCCGCACCTGCACCCGCTCCTCCTGGGCTCTTGTGAGATGCACCACCTGCTGCAGGTCTGGGCTGGAGGGGTGATGCTCTGGTCTCAGAGGATGTGCCAAGTGGCAGAGCTGGAGGAGGCTCCCCAATGGCCAAGAAAAAGAAAAGCACCATTTGTAGGTGTCAGCTCCACATCTGGCAGAATCCTAGGAGCTGTGTTACCTCATCTTCTCTGACTCTGGCAGGTCTCATCACTGCCCTGCTTTTAGATGAGGATGTAAATCAGAGAAGTTGTGCCCCACGTCACAGCTGTGAGGGCAGAGCCACAATCAGAGCTGGTAGGTCTGACCCCCATCCTGGACCCAGCCGAGCTCCACACGCAGACAGCTGCTCCCCAAGGACAGAGACGAGGCCTCGGGATGCCCGAGACCCTCAGCCCAGCAAGGGCCTGGTACACAGCAGCTACTCGGGAAACCCTGGACAGATGACGTAACGTCTGTATGACACAGACCGTGCGGGACATCGGAGCACCGTTCTAGACAGCAAGCCGAGCTGTCACAGTGGTGGTGAGATGGTGTGGCAGAGGCTGAGGAAGAACAAGGGACGTTTCTGGCAGTGGGAAGAAATAAAAGTGGTGGGCAAGGGCAACGGTCCACGTCCAAATCCCAGGACCTATGAATGTGTGGGTGACATGGCGATGGGGGTGGAGGCTGCTCCGTAGCTGACCAAACACAGGGAGAATGTCCTGGGCTATGTGGGTGGGCTTGGTGTGACCACCGGGCCCTTCAAAGTGGAGGAGGGGCAGAGGGGCAGACAGAGCTGTGACAACAGGAGGTCAGAGATTTTCCTCTGCCGGCTGTGAAGATGCAGGAAGGGCTCCCAAAGCTAGAAAAGGCAGGAGCCAGCTTCTCCCAGAGCCGAAGAAGGAAGGCAGCCTGGCCAGCACCCTGATTTTAGCCAGTGAGACCCGCTCTGGACTCTGGCCTACAAAACGTGAGAGACTAGATCTGTGTTTAAGCTTCTAAGCTCCTAAGTTTTGGTGACCTCACAGCAGCAGGAGCAAAGAGACTCAGTAAGAAAGGCCCTGAGGCAGAAACCAGCACAAGATGCGTGTGCGTGCACGTGGGTGTGAGAGTGTGAGCGTGTACATGTGCACGGAATGGGTGTGCATGTGTGGTGTGTACAGATGTGCACACATGTGTGATAAGGCATACCTCACTTCACTGCCCTTCGCAGACACTGCGTTTTTTCCAAGAGCCTCCATCAGTAAAAAGATTACGGCTCGCTGAAGGCTCAGACGACAGTGAGCATTTCTTAGCAATGAAGTACTTTTTAACTAAAGTACGTACATTGTTTTTTAGACATAATGCTATTGCACACTTCACAGACTATGGTATAGTGTAAACATAACTTCTAGGTGCACTGGGAAAAACTGAAAAACTCATGCAACTCATTTTATTGCGATACTCGCTTTCTTGCGGTGGTCTGGAATGCACCAGCGATCTCTGAGGTGTGCCTGTTCGTACGTGTGCATGGGTGACAGGTGCGTGTGTATGTGTGCAGATCCCACAGGGAGACTTGAGGAGAGAGGCACGCCGCCGCCCATGTGGAGTGGAGGCTGGCAGGGAGGAAGGCCACTCAAGAAGCCCTGATCACTTACATCTTACTTTGTGAAAACTCATGCAACTATACATTTATAATTTATGCACTTTTTAGCAAAAGATTCAGCAAAAAAAAGACCCTATTGGGAATTTTAATGCACAAGGGCAAACCAATCACACTGAAATTGGATGTTTACATACGGCTTGATAAACCAACCACCTGCTACTTACTGGAGAGAAGTCGCTGGCCTCTGGGCCTCAACCCCCGCCCAGCATATGGGGACAGACCGCCTGCCTTGCTGGGCCGTTTCTGCGGGGCCGCGTGCAGCTTCAGCACCAGCAGCAGGAAAGGCAGGCAGCGGACAACCAGCCCTGGGATGGGTCCTTCCTCAAAGAGCCCCCAGCTTCATAAACACACAAAGGAGGGTTCTCCTGGCTTTGTCCCTCTTCGCTGAGATGTGTGAACCACTGGGGAGGACGCAGGGCTGGGACTTATCTCCACAGACAGACGATACTGGAAGCTACAGCTGTACTGTCTCCAGTGTCTTTCTACTTACAGAAGCCATGAGTCCTCAATAAATCACATATTTAAGACAGATACTCTTGGTGTGTAGAATATTTAGCTCAAGTGGGCTGTGTGTAAAGGAAATGTGTTGTGTGCGCTAACAGATTCCTGAAAACGCTCCAGATACCCATGCGGAGGTGGTGGCTCCCGGATGCTGGTCACGCCACACAGTCTTCAGGACTCCTTCACTTCCTCCCACCCACCACCCTGCTCCAAGGCAGTCTGCGTTCTGGAAGGAGTCCTCACACCCACCAAGCGCAGTGAGGTCTGGGCGTTCTGGAAGGGAGGCTCCTCAAACCCACGCTCAGCCCCAGTGCTGGAAGCCCCTCCTGGCCCTCTGTTCTGAGTTAGGTGAAGTGACTTTAGCCACATGTAGTTCCAGAAAAAGTGTTCCGGGCTCCCAAAGTTATGCTGGAAGCCACCAGGCTGGTGTAAGAGGATGGCCTTGACTAAACCTGCAGAGCAACATGAACGTGAAGTCTGGAAACAAAGGGCATTGGCTTGAACCCCCAGGACAGGGAGCAAAGGCACTGCACACGGATGCTGCCTGGGGGGCATTTCTGCAGGACTGGGGGAGGGAAGCTGGGGCCCTGCTGCCCGCCCTCTCACCACGTACCACTGTGAAGGGACAGGTGGTGGGTGGGTGTTGAGGCTCCATCAAATATGGCTCTGTCCAGAAAGTCGATGGTGGACTCCGTGTACACAATCTGGAAGACTTGGCCCAGCAGGGAGCACAGCTCTTCGGCGGCGACCTGCCATGGAGGGGACAAAGCTGCGCCTTCCTGGGTGGCTTCCGGGCACCTGCCACCTCAGATGCTCAGTGAACACCAGGACTGAGTGCCCTCTGCCTCCTGTTGCCCAGTGGGGCCACAGGGATGCCAGCCCACGGCAAGGACGCTCTCCAGACCCGGGGCGGCCAGATGTGGCCTGCAGACGTGTCAGCTACCAGCCCTCCTCTTCACACTGCCCTGGCCGGCCAACACCCTCTCACCACTCCTGTTCTAGCCTCAGGAAACGGGGCAGGGAGGGAACCAGCATTTGTGGCAGCTCACATGGACAGCATTCCCAACACTGCAAAATGCTTCACATGTGTGCTGTTAAACCAGGGTCCCATCTGGGGTGGTTCTGGCCCCAGGACACGAGGCAATGTCTGGAGGGGCTTCCAGTGGGGACAGGCCAGGGAGGTGGCCCCATGAGGAAGAACTGCTGCTGAAACGCGGGCACAGCTGAGGAGGAGGGAAGCTGATGAGAGGCTACCTAAGGAGGGGTGGCACTACCACTGTCTTTCGGATGTGGAAACTAAACAGAAGGATATCTAAGGGCTCCCAGAGGCTGGCAGCACGTAGGTGCCTGAGGGGGCCCCAACCCTAACTTGCCACTCCTAGGAATCTTCTGACAGGGCACAGCTTGGGGTGGAGGAGACCACTGCCCCCATCAGCACGGGGGAGAGAGGGACAAGGCCCACCAAGAGGAGAAGGAACCAACCAGCACAGGGGGAGGCACCAGATGGAGTGAGACTAGGGGCGAAGCCTGGGTCAGGATGTAGGTGGGGCTGGGCCTGCTGTTGGCAGGGCTGGGTCAGGATGTGAGACGGGCCTGGACAGGCTGCAGGCAGGGCATGGGTTGGGTGTGGGTAGGGCTGGGCCAAGATATGGAAAAAGCCTGGCCAGATTGTGAGTGGTGCCTGGGAAGGCTGTGGGGTGTGGGCAGAGTTGGACAGGTTGTGGGCAAGGCCTGGGCCAGGTGACGGTGACGGCCTGGGCCAGGTGTGGATGGGGCCTGGGTCTTAGTTCCCAACTCTGCTCACCTTGCTCTCTGCAGCCAGGATCACCAGGCAGCACGCTTCCACGGGTCCCACTCCACTCTCTGACAGGGAGCCTGCGGTGAGGCCTCTGGAACTTTCCGCACACAGACTCTGGCTGGGGGAGATGCCGGGGTCCTGGGCTGAGAAGTCAACACCGCGGCAGGTTAGGGCAAGTGCAGGAGCTCAACAGCTGTCTCTAGACAGCCCATAGCAGGCTCAGGTGGGGACAGGCCTACACGGGGTACGCCCTCTCCCCCAACTTCTCTAAACAAGGGGTGGGAACAAGGGAGCAACTCCTTCATCCTCACACTGGCTGCTGAGAATTTTCACCCTACATGACCTTCTAGCATCCTTGCCAAAGATGGTGCCAATATCTTAGGCTGAGACACGAAACTGCCGATATTCAGCTGCTTTTGATCTACACAAAGGAAGGTACTCACAGGGTTCCATTCACAGGGTTAACATAAGATGGACCATGAGGACAATCCTGACACACAAAACTGAGGCATGGGGGACAAAGGACGGGGCCCAAGGGCATGTGAGGGGCAGGGCCCAGGTGGGGATCTGGACTGTGAGAGCCCCAACTGAGGTCCTAAAGTCTATGCACCGCCTCCTCGGACAAACAGGGCCTCAAGAGCTGCGGAGACGACTCCAGGCCTGCCCGAGGCAGGAAGGGAGGCACACGTCCTGGGGAAGCTTGTGCAGGAGCAGGGCTCCAAGCACATCAGCTTGGACAGACCCGGGCACAGGAACTGCAAGTGAAGCCTTGAACTCCGCCTGGTGCCCGTGTGTCTCGGGGCAGGCCCAGCTGAGGAAGGAGAACACCTGAGGCTCACACATGGCCAGGAGACAGGAACCGGGCCAGGAACAGTGGGACTCGGGGCAAATGGGCCTGCAGAGACCAGGTGCCCTGTGGCCTGGCACCCTGCGTGGAGGCTGAGCCCCACAAACCCTGGGGGGACTCTGGGACCGCACTGTCCCACAGCGGCCATAGGCAATGAGCACGAGAAATGTGATGAGCCTAAACTGAGTCCAGCCCTAAGTGTAAACTACACAGGGTCTCAGAGTTATACAAAGAAGAATGTATGATTTCTCATTGGAAATTGTTATATTGATCATATGCGGACGATATTTGAGACAGAGAACTAAATGAAGTATATTATTAACATTGATTTCACTTGTTCCTCTTTACTTTTTTTAACATGGCTCCTAGAACATTTTAAGTAGCTCTATGGCTCGCACCCATGGCTGGTTCACAAGGAAGCGAGCTTGCGCTGTCTCTAAAGAGCCCACTTCCAACCCCCCAGCTGCACCTGGCCATGAGCACTGCCAGCTGCAGTCACACAGACTGTCCCCACAGGTCCTGCTTCAGATCCACATCTGCTCTCCTACAGTCACAGAAAAATCCTTCAATGAGATGTCCCCATGATCTGCTCCATCCTGGCACAAAGGGACATCTGGTCACCCGCCCTCCAAGCCATGCCTGCCACACCAAACCTCCTGCAGCCAGACCTGGCCCCAACTCACCCTCGCCCAGCACCCCCAACCCCGCCACCTAGCATTCTCCCAACGCCAGCATACTCTGGGCCCGAGGAGGCACACAGCTGTGCCTGGATGTAGTAGGCACTTAATAAATATGATCCATCATTGCCAGTGTCTGTGCTGAGGACTGCTATGTTCAGAATCCCACCAACAGTATATCCGACGTACACACGAGCCTCTGAGAGACATGAAGGCTCTTGATCTCAGGACTTCACTTCAGAGCGATCCGCTAAATCAAGGAAGGCGCCCTGGGACACAGGGATTCATTCTTTTCCTTTAACTCAAAGGCTCTCAAAGCTCTGGCTCCTGGTTTTCATCTCTTTCTGGCAAGTTTCTCCTATGGAGCTCATTCACTCCCTTTTAACAAATCTGTTACTCATCTTCTCAGCAATTTGTTCTAATGATTAACGCTGAGAAATGCCCGGCTGCACAAGAAGCCAGGGGGGCCCAGCGCCCACCCTCCAGCTCACATGCCTGCAGCACCCCGTCAGAAGCTGGTCTCCCCATCGCTTTCTGTCCCTAAGGGTGCCCTAGACCTCAGGCCTCCTGCGGGGGACCCCATCCCTGGGTAGCAGACTGGGCAGTCACATGGCCCCGGGCAGCAGTGGTGGAAGCGATTACAAAACCAGCTCCCACAGCCAGCCCCACCATCTACCCACCAGGTGACCCTCGCCGAGTCACCTGTCCTGTCTGCTCTGTTACTCCACCTGTAAAGCAGGAGAAAACAGGCTCCTCCTTCCCATTTATGATGGAGATTAAATTAGATCACTCATGTCACATACTTTGTACTAGTTTGAGCCACACTAAATTGCCATTTTTGTAGATTAAAATAGTTAAATATCGGCAGTTTCATATTGTCCACCTAAAATAATGCCCGTCATTAAATAGCAGATGCTCACTGAGCACAATGAAGGGAAATGAGGGACAAGCAGAGCACAGAAGGGACCTTGCTCAGAAGTACAGCGTGACAGAGCGGGGGTGTGGGTGTGTGTGGGAGTGTGTGAGCATAGGTGAGGGGCTGTGAGTGTGAAGACACTCTGAGTGTGTGTGTGTGTGTGTGTGTGTGTGTGTGTGTGAGAGTCGGGGGGGCTAAGCCACAGCTGCACAAAGCCAAGGGGCTGAAACTGCGGCAGACGCCTTCACACTGCTCCAGTCAGCTGTGTGGGTGGGCCCGCAGCACCCCGCCAGCTTCATGGGCTGGCAGCTTCCCGACCAATCTCCAGAGCTCACCCAAGCTCAAGAAGTCAGTGCTGAGAAAGCTCACCAGGGCCCTGGCTCTTAAGAAAAGCCCTTGGATCCTCCATGAATGACCGAGCTCCAGCAGAGAAACAACTTTCTCTCTGTGCTGCCTGAAGTGTGCTCCAGGTGGATCCATCTGGCTGGCCTCACACCCCGCCAGTGGCCCTTTGGAAAACAATGGCTTCGGGGCCCAACCCAGCCGACAGGAGCGCCCGAAGGAGCCCAGAACAGAATCAGTGGTGCAGCGCCATCCTCAGAACCCTCACGGGGAAGGGCACAGCACAAGCGAAACCATGACTTCGCTCCTCATTCCTGAGTAACTTGACGCCAGGGCAGAAGCTGTGGAACCTGGCGGACAGCTTGTCCACGAGTGCCCAGTAAGGCGCACTGCCCTCTCGTCACCAAGTGAGGGAACCGGGCTGGGGGAAGGGGGCTGATGTCTGGTTTAAGGGGCTTTCTGATTCTGCTACAAGGACATGCTGAGAATGTCTCACAGATTGAGAGCTCCGTGACGGTCTCATCTACACCCTCAGCTTTGGGAAGGCAGCATGGCCAAAGGCTGGGCAGAGCTGAGGCCCCAGCCAGAGCCTGAGACCAGTGCTGCCTGCCTGCTGGAGGACTCTCCAATGTCCCCGAAGGGGGCATCACCAGGCACAGTGGCAGGCCCGCGAGGCTCCAAGTGAGAGTGGCCAGGCTCAGCACCTATTCCTCACAACCTCCTGGGTCACTGCCCTCCTCTGGCCAAGGCTGGCCTTGGAGACAGGAGAGCCACTCCTCAGGCACAATGGGCAGCAGCAGCTGACCCAGCACTGGAGAAATGGTCTCCAGAGCTCCAAATCCATGGACTCGCTCCTCAGGACAAAGACGTGGCCATTTCTCCCAAGGACCCTTCTGACCCCACCCCCAGGTCCGTACCTGTCTTTAGGACCACCAGGTGTGAGGCATCATCCCGCACATAGGACACGGCAGCAATGTCATGGATGGGGACCCTGAGAATGGTGTCCTCCCCGTCCCGCCAGGCCAGCTTGACGTTGTAGGCAGACAGGCTGATCACAGCATCATGCTCCTGGGTCAAGTGTCCGGGGAGCTGGTGGGCTCTCTAGAAGGAACCACAGGGTGTCAGAAACACAGGGCCCCAGCAGCAGGCTCCCCTAGGAATCCTGCAATGTGTGCCGGCAGACACAGCCCACAAGGCCAGCTGAAGCAAGTGCTGCTCCCTTCACTGTGGCCATGCTTGCTCCAGGGGCACTGCCATGTTCACGTCACATTGTGGGGGTCTTCCAGAACTGCCTTTACATTCAGACCTATGGCAAGTGGTCAGGATATCTTGAAAATGTGAATTGTGAAAACAGCCCAAAACCTCAGGAAGCAAGTCTAGAGAATAAAGTTTATGTTCAGACTGAGGAACAGTCTTTACTGGCCAAGTGCCAAGCGCACCCATAATATGGTGGAACTGGGTTATTCTTCACAGCCATGAAGGCCTAGGGTCAGAAGACCAAGAGCTGATAACAGAGTACAAGTGTCAGAGGTCAGGGTTGGGAGGTAGAGCAAGCCAAGGGTCAGAGGTCACAGTTGGGAGGTGGAGCAAGCCAAGGTTCAGAGGTTAGGGTTGAAGGTGGTACAGGCCAAGGTTTGGAGGTCAGGGTTGGGAGGTGGAGCAGACTGAGCATCAGAGATAGGGGTTAGGAGCTGGTGCAGGCTGAGGGTCAGAGGTCGGGGTTGGGAGGTGGAGCAGACCAAGGGTCAGAGATTGGGGCTAGGAGCTGGTGCAGCCCAAAAGTCGGAGGTCAGAGTTGGAGGTGGTGCAGGCCAAGGGTCGGAAGTGGTGCACGCCAAGGGTCAGAGGTCGGGTTTGGAGGTGGTACAGCTCAAGGGTCAGAGGTCGGAGTCATAGGTGGTGCAGGCCAAGGGTCAGAGGTGAGGGTTGGAGATGGAGCAGACCAAGGGTCAGAGGCTGGGGTTAGGAGCTGGTGCAGTCGAGGGTCAGAGGTTCACGTTGAGGGTGGTACAGCCCAAGGATCAGAGGTCGAGGTTGGGAGGTGGAGCAGACCAAGGGTCAGAGGTTGGGGGTAGGAGCTGATGCAGGCCGAGGGTTGGAGGTCAGGGTTGGGAAGTGGAACACGCTGAGGGTCAGAGGTCAGGGGTAGGAACTGGAGCAGGCCGAGGGTCAGAGAATGGGGTCAGGAAGATGGGGTTACCTTTGCATTGTCTATGAAATGCAGTATTTCGGTCCTACTGGAGGGATTCAGGTATCCTGGTATGGACGTTAACTGACCTAAGTACTGAAAGAGAGTGAAGAGAGAAAGCACCATGAGAAAGGGAAGATTGGCCACCACCATCATGGACTCCACAGACAGTGCAGCGAGAGCCTCACACATTCCCGCCACCAGGCCCTCTGGCCTCAGTTCTGGCTCAAAGCTGAGGCCCTCCTCTGGGAAATGTGCTCCTAGAATGCTCCGAATTCTGAGAGAAATCTCTACAGGCTAAGGAGAACGCTCCCACGCTTCCAACTATACTGCATCAATGTTGTCATCAAGAGTCCTGCAAAGGAAACCTGAAAACTCGTTTGGTGGAATGTGGACTCTGAAAGAAGAGACAAGGATGGCCCGTGTTTCCAGGTCACTGTTGGGAACTGAAAACAATGGTGCTGCAAAACCCTACTAAAGATAAACTTAATAAATCACAAAGGGACAGCTGAGGAATGAGGACAAACAGAGAAATGGAGTGACATGTGGCCAAGAAGGACTTGGTTAACAAACCTCAATGACAAGGGCCTAACGATCACAGGAGGGTATGAATACAGACACAGCGCCGTAGAGGCCGCGTTCACGCCGTATCTCTACCAACTAACACAGTTTTGTAATATTCTTTTTATTTCTTCCCAAGAACACATCTCTTGTACTTGGTATTTCTCAGTCTTCACTAACTTGCATATTTAAAGTCTCTGTCAAAAAAAGGGTGACGCTGGACTCCCATCTCTGGTTCAACGTGTAAAGAGCTTGGAAGGCGTCACTCCCATATAAGAAAAAGCTAAACAAACTGAAAATCAACAGCGCTTCTTAGACTCATCAAAGAATGGAGTCACAAGGCAAACTGTTGCCCCCAAAACTGGAGAGAGTGACAGGGAACAGAGAATTGCAGCTCCCAGGGAGAAGAAGCCATGGGAGCCAGCACAGCAGCAGCACCAGGAAGGGAAGTGACCATGTGCTGAACACAGGTGTGGACATGCTGGAGACAAAAACTCCATGGCCAGTTGTACGGGGCCCACACTTGTGTGAGTTCCGCCGTCAGGAGCCTCACCAGGTTCTCAGGGTGAAGACTGGAGAAAAATCTCCTCGTGCTTCTGGCAGGGGGAGGGGAAAAGAAACAACTTTAAACTGCAACCAGAGCACCCTGTTATCCTTAACAAAGGCCTTTGCTCATGGAAAACTAATTTTCCAGCTCCTGACCCACCCGGGGGGAAGGGAAATACCAACTCCGGCCCCCATAGCTGTTCCGTCTCTCTTAAGCAGGAAAAACAAAACCAAGGAGAAGCACAGATGGTGGTCAGAGCCCAGGCGCGCAGGCTCACTGGAGGACTGAGACCCACTAATCACAGGACTAGAGAGCGCTCCCCCACCCCTCCCACCACCACGTCAGTACGCTCCTGTACAACAGGAGATGACATGTCTCAGACCCTATTCAGCCCTGACACCACAGCTGCAGCAAATGATAAACACAGCCCAACTCCTGGCCAAAGAAACACAGCCTCACACGAAAGGCCTGTTTACCACAGTTCCTTTTACATCATGTCCAGATTTCAACAAAAAAATTACAAGGCATGCTAAAAGGCAAAAAACAGTGTTTGAATAAACAGGGCAAGCATCAGAATCAGATTCAGATATGGCAGGGATGTTGGCATTATCAGAACCAAGAATTTAAAAGAACTATGATTAATATGTTAAGGGCTCTAATAGAAAAAGTGGGCATCATGCAAGAACAGATGGGTAACGTGTGCAAAGGGATGGACATTCTAAAAAAGAGTCAATGGGAAACGATAAATCAAAACCACTGTAACAGAAATGAAGAAAGAACACCTTTGATGGGCTCATCAGTAGACCCGACACGGCCAAGGGAGAGTCAGTGAGTTCGGAGGTATGTCAGTAGAAACCATTAAAACTGAAAAGAAAAAAACATTAAAAAAATGGAAGAGAATATCCAAAAACAGTGAGAAAATTATAAAAAGTGTAACATGTGTAGTGGGAATACCAGGAGGAGGAGGAGAGAAATAAACACAATAAGTCTTTGAAGCAACAATGACTGAGAATTTCCTCAAATTAACATCAGATACCAAACTACTGGTCCAGGAAGCCCAGAGGACACCAAGCAGAATAAATAGCAAAAAAACCTACACCTCCACACCTCATCCAAACTGCGGAAAATCAAAGACAAAGAGAAAATCTTGAAGTCAGTCACAAGAACAAAGCGACCTTACAGAGGAGCAAGGGTAAGAATGGCGTTGGGCTTCTCTTCAGGAACCATGCAGACAAGAGAGAAGTGAAATACGTAAAGCGTTGAAAGAAAAACCTGCCAACCCACAATTCTGAATCCAGTCAAGGTGTCCTTCAAAAGAGAAGGAAAAATAAAGATTTTCTCAGACAAACAAAAACCGAGGGCTTCCACAGTTACCTGGCAGGAAACGTTAAAAAATCTCACTGAGAGAGAAGGAAAAGGATCTGGTCAGAAATTGATTTATATAAAGAAAAGGGAAAAATGTCAAAGTAGAAATAAACAAAGGCAAAATGATATCTTTTATTTTATTATTTTAATTGATCTAACAGATAAATGTTTTCCAAAACAAAACTAGCAGCAATGTTTTGGGTGATTACAGCTCTGGGCTAAGTGAATGCATGACAGCCAATGGTGGGGGGGTGGGGCGGGGAGGACAGGAGTACTTGGTTATACCTGCACTACTCATGAAGAGGGAAGTGGTATTTGAAAATGGGTTTAGACTAGTTGTAAATGTATACTGCAGACCCTAGGGCAATCACTAAAAGTATTTTTTATAGAAGTACAATTGATATGCTAAGAAAGGAGAAACAATGGAATCATATAAAGTGCTCAAATAAAACCAAAGGATGCAGATAAAGAGTAGAAAACCAAAAAAAAAAAAGAAAAGAAAAAATAAACAGAACAAGAGAAACTAAAACAGTTACAAATATGGTAGATACTAATCCAATTATATCAACAATCACTTTAAATGTGAATAGTCTGAATACACCAATTAAAAGACAAAGACTGTCAGACTGGATAAAAAATTCAAGATTCAAATAAATATATGTTGTCTACAAGAAACCCACTTTAAAGAAGGGCATTACATAATGAAAACAGGGTCACTTCTCCAAGAAGACACTACGATCCTTAAGCTGTATGTGCGTAAGGGCAGAACTTCAAAATACATGACGCAGAAACTGATAGAACTGCAAGGAGAAACAGACGAATCTACTTCCCTAGTTGGAGACTTCAACACTCCTTTCCAAGAAACAGACAGATCCAGTACGCAGAAAAATCAGTAAAGACATAGTTGACCTCAACACCACCATCAATCAATGGGATATAACTGACATCTATAGACAACTTCATCCAACAACAGAAGACACCTTCTTCTCAAGCTCACATGGAACATTCATCAAAATAGATCATATTCTGGGCCATAAAACACACCTACATGAATTTAAAAGAATAGAAACCATACAAAGCACAGTTATGTACCACAGAACAATGATTTGGTCAAGGACGGACTGCATATATGACGGTGAGCCCATAAGATTAGTAGCATATAGCCTAGATGCGTAGTAGGCTACACCATCTAGGTTTGTGTAAGTACCCTCTATGATATTCGCACAACAATGAAATCGCCTAACAACATATTTCTTAGAACACATCCCCATCGTTAAGCCATGCTTGACTGTGTGTTCTCAGATCACAATGGAAATTCCTTGAAAGACACAATCTACCAAAATTCACATAAGGAGAAATGGATCATCTGAACAGGCATATGAATCTATTAAAGAAACTGAATCAATATCATCTCCAAAACAGCACCAGGGCCACACAGGTTCACTGGTGAATTCTACTAAACATTTAAGGAAGAAATTAAACCAGCTGTCTATAATTTCTTCCAAAAAATAAAAACAGAGAAAACACTTTCTAACCCTTTCTATGAGGCCAGCATTAACCTAGCATCAAAACCAAAGATAATACAAGAAAGGAAAAACTACAGACCAACATCTCTCATAAACACAGATGCAACAAAATATTAGCAAATCAAATCCAACAACATCTAAAAAGAATTATACACCACAACTAAGTGGGATTTGTCCCATATTTGCCAGGATGGTTCAACATTCATAAACCCATCAATGTGATCTATCACATCAACAGGTTAAAGAAAAAAAATCATACAACCATATCAACAGTTGCAGAAAAAGCATTTGACAACATCCAGCACCCATTCATGACAAAAACTCTCAGCAAACTAGGAATAGAGGGGAACTTCCTCAACTAGATAAAGAGCATCTACAAGGAACCTACAACTAACATCACACTTAATGGTGAGAAGCTCAAAGACTGCCAAAGATCAGGAACAAGGCAAGGATGTCCCCTCTCACCAGTGCTTTTCAACATCATACTGGAAGTCCTAGCTAATGCAATGAGACAAGAAAAGGAAATAAAAGGTGCAGACTGGGAAGGAAGAAGTCAAAAACTGTCTTTGTTCGCAGAAACCCTCTGACTGGGGAACCAAGCAGGCAAGTCACTCTGGGGATTACTGAACCCAAGCAAGGTAAACACAGCGGCCTGAGTCAGTCCACCTACTGCTACACCAGGCAACCATCTGCCCACACAGAGGAGGAAAGTGGCACAGAGAGGAGAAGAATCAGCTGAAGCACACATAGGGCACAGTGGCAGATACGAGCTGAGTCTGGGCAGCATCCTAAACTTGAGAAAAGCTGCCTTCAAAACTGTCAGTATGTGCTGGGCAGCTCCACAGGGAAATGCATAACTATTCTGAAAAGTTTTAGATTTCATCTTCTCTAAGGCGAGGCAGAGGAGAAGAAATAAAACTAAACTGTGTATTGGTTTCCCCACTCTCTACAGGGCTGGGAATCCTCCTCTGACAGTTAGAGAAGTTTAAGAATAAACAAGCACGACATCTAACTACTGGCTCAACTTAGCTTGTCACTGATGAACATTCCAGAATGTTTCCAGAGATCTGCAGTTAGCCAAGATCTTTCCATCCTCTTATCTACTCATGTAAACCTAACGCAGACGCTTTCTTACACTTCCTGACTTCAAAACTTACCAAAAAGCTACAATAACCAAAACTGTGTAGGACTGGTATAAAGACATACAGACCAACGGAATAGGAAGCCCAGAAATAAATCCTAGCATATATATTGGTTTATTTTTGACAAGGGTGCCAAGACCATTCAATAGGGAAAGCACAGTCTTTTCAACAAATGGTGCTGGGAAAAATGGATATCCACATGTAAATGAAGCTGTACCTTTACCTTACACCATGTACAAAAATTAACTCAAAATGGAGGGAACACCTGAATGTAACACCCAATTGTTCAACTCTTAGAAGAAAACGTAGGGAGAAATCTTCATGACGTTGGATTTGGCAATGACTTCTTGGACATAACACCAAAAGCACAGACGATAGAAGAAAAAATAGGAAAAGTGGACTTTATCAAAATTAAAAACTTTTGTACATCAACGGACACAATCAATACAGTGCAAAGACAACCCACAGAATGGGAGAAAATATTTGGAACCTTATATATGATAAGAAGCTAATATCCAAATACATAAAGAATTCCTACAACTGAACAAAACACCACACAACCCGATTGAAAAACGGGCAAAAGACTTAAATAGATATTTCTCCAAGGAATATATACAAATGGCCAATAAGCACATGAAAAGATTCTCAAAATTGCTAATAATTAGGAAATGTAAATCAAAACTACATTGAGATGCTACTTCACACCCATCGGATGGCTACTAACAAAACAGAAAATAACTGTGTTGGCAAGAACGCAGAGAAATTGGAACACTTGTGTGCTATTGGCAGGAATGTAAAATGGGGTAAGCCATCATGGAAAACAGCATAGCCAGCCTTCAAAAAATTAAATATAGAATTAGCATATGATCCAGTAATTCCACTTCTGGGTATATACACAGAAGAAGTGAAAGCAGGCTATAAAAATCTTAGAAGAAAACAGGAGAAAAGCTTCATGATATTGGATATGTCAATAATTTCTTTGATATGACACCAAAGGCACAAGTAACAAAAGAAACAATAGACAAATTGGACTTCATGAAAATTTTAAAATTCTGTACATCAAGAGACACTATCCACAGAGTAAAAAGGCAACCCACAGAATGGGAGAAAATATTTGCAAATCATCTTATCTGATAAAGGATTAATATCTAGATTATAGAGAGAACTCCTAAAACTCAATAAAAAAAAAACCAATAACCCAATTCAAAAATGGGCAAAGGACTTGAATAGACTTTTCTCCAAAGAATATACACCACTGGCCAATAAGCACATGAAAAAATGCTCAACATCACTAATCATTAAGGAAATGCAAATCAAAACCACAATGAGATATCACCTCACATCCATTAGGATGGCTACTACCAAAAAAACAGAAAACAAGAGTTGGCGAGGATGTGGAGGGACTGGAGCCCTTGTGCACTATTGGTAGGAATACAAAATGGTGCAGCCACTGTGGAAATCAGCATGGAAGGTTCCTCAAAATATTATAAATAGAACTTCTATATGATCCAGCAATTCCATTTCTGAATGCATACCCAAAAGAATCGAAAGCAACATCTCGAAGAGATATTTGTACACCCATGTTCATAGCAGCATTATCCACAAGAGCCAAAACATGGAAGCAACCCAAGTGTCCATCAACCAATACATGGATAACAAAATGTAGTATATCCATACAATGGAAAATTATCCAGCCTTTAAAAGGAAGGAAATTCAGCAATATGCTGTAACACAGATGAGTACATTATGCTAAGTGAAACAAGCCTGTCACAAAAAGACAAATACTGTATGATTCCATTTCTATGAGGGACCTAGAGTAGTGAAATTCAGAGAGACAGAAAGGAGAATGGTGGCTGTCAGGGGCTGGGGGAAGAGGGAATGGGAAGTCACTGTTTAACGGGGACAGAGTTTCAGTTTGGAAAGATGAAAAAGTTCTGGTGATGGATGGTACTGATGGTTGCACAACTATGTGAATGTACTTAATGTCACTGAACTGCACACTTAAAAATTAATTTGATGAATTTTATGTTATGTATATCTTAGCACAACAAAAAAGTTTTCCTACTGGCTTTACTCAATAATTTTATTTGCTAAAAACTCCAAATCATAATCAACATTATACCACGTATTAGCTATCACTTCTAGCTTTGTATCATCCAAAATCAATAATCTTGTGCTTTCATTCAAATGGTAGTAAAAAGTATTGGCCAAGATGGTGTCATATGCCCAGTGCTTTACTGAAATACAAGCGCCCTGGTATTATGTCTGCAGGACCAGACAGGACTGCCCCACCTCCACATGGCCTGGGCACACAACGTCACCACTGCTGTCTCGCCTCCCCGGTGGTGGCACTATGCTTCAAACACAGGCTCACAGATCTCCAAAGAGGATTCTACTTTCTCATAGAGGTGAGTCCTCATTCATGTGAGATATTTTTTGCTGTAAAATATTCATAAAACAACTCTCATCAATAAAAGAAAACTGCAGCTCTCATCCTTGTTACAATTCCTGATGGGACAAAGTGTGCCTCCTGGTCAGTTCTTACAACAGCCCTTCCCGCTTGTGCGGGGCAGGCCCCTGCCCAGTCCTAAACAACTCCCAATGCCTCCAACAGCAATGTCAGGGACAAGCCCACACCCACAGGGAAGAGAAATGGCACAGGCTGCTGTGCCAACTCACTAACTGTAGCATGCCAAGGACACAGCCACAGAGGGATGAACGTGATGGAACGTGAGAGACCAAGGGAACATTCGACTGATGGAACATCAGCTCAATCGGCCTGGGTATCAATGAGATGGAAGACGACACAGCCAGACGGTCTCAGGCACCCACCAACCCCACTGCTGTTCCTTACAGGGACTGCAGCCCACACAAGGGTGTGCTGATAAGCTCACTGTTTCAGCTCTAAATAGTAGAAAATGCTTCCCAAAATAATTGCTGACAAGAAACAAGACAAGTCCATTTGTATACTGAGGCCGAATCAGCCTCCCTATAACACCCACCTATTGGCCTTGATCGACAAGTTTCCCACAGCAGAGCATGGGCCCTGACAGGAAGGGTGTGACTCTGAGACTTGGGGTGGGGACACCTGGGTGGATGCACTTGAGAACCTCAATCCTCAAATTATTCTCCACGCTCTGGGCCTGCAGAAGTGGCCCATCCCTGCTTGTTGGTAGAGACACACACACACACACACACACACACACACACACACACCCCTTGATTGAAAACACACAGGCCTCAAATGGGATGGGTACGTTTCCCGACACTGCTGGATCTGTACCTGGGGTAAAGTCTCAACGTAGCACCAGTGGGGACTGCTGGTCCTACTGAAGGACAGGGGACTGAACGCCAACAGAGTGGCAGGTGCTGGGCTCAGAGGGATGGAACACTAGCTGGATGAGTGTGTCTATGGGGGCTCTCCCCATGGCCTGGCACTTAACCCCGATAAGAGGCCCAGATTCAGCTCTAAAACGTTGCTTGTATGGCTCTTAGAAGCTCAGCAAAAGTGAGGGCACACGTTAAACACAGGAGAGATCACAGAACTGCCATGGCAAACTGTGGATAAAGGTTTTGAAAGGCTGAGAGGTGGGCCTGGATGGGATCTACCATGTAAGACAGGGAACGTCATGGCTGCCCCTGCTCCTTGGGAGGGCCGGAAAGACACTCCCCTCAAGGATGGGCTGGAACAAATGGGCTGGAAGGGACACTGGCACCACTGAGCAGCTCCGTGGCGGCTGTTCTCTGAAGGCGGAGCTAGCCATAGGAGACGCTTAGAGAACCAGGCTCCTTGGAGCAAGGGGGACAACAGGACCCTGGCAGAGCAGAAGCCAGGTAGCACTCAGGGGCAGGTGTGGTCACTGTAGGGGGCAGCAGGTGCCTGGAATGCAGGGACCTATGGAGATGGCTCGTGAAGTGGAGGAGATCCCAGGGGCAAGAGCTGGGAGCCACCCAGGGCACCACCTCATGTAAACAAACAAGGACATCAACACTGAGGGCGCCACTCCAACAGAAAGTGTCGATCCCTCAGCTGGCTTCCAGACCCAGAAACATGACTGCAAGAGAAGCCAAGCCCCACAAGAACAAATCTGTAACACCAAGCAAGTGCACACTGCAGTGCTGACCCCATTCTCTCCACAGGGACTTACAGTCCTTGACGGGGGAACGGAAAGTCTTTTAGAGGTTTTGGAATAGAGGGTCTGAGATGATGCTGATACTCAGGGGCCCAGACGGCCAACAATGTCCTCTGTTAGCATGGGGACATACGTGGGTCAGGCAGTAAATGGACTCCAGGCCAAGGTCCACCTCAGAGTGTGTCCACTGGGACCAGATCCACTTCTTAAATGTGTAATAGGGACAGACATGTTTAGCAGCCTGTAGAAGCCTCACACTGGTTCTAAGTCCTGCAGAATAGGAGCTACTGAAGTATAAAAGGCCATGTGGAAGACCCTGAAACTGACCCCAGCCCCCTGCCCCTGGCCATGGTCCTAAAGCAAGAACAGTATCATTTCCAGAGAGAAAAGCAGAGATGCATGCTGCCCTCCAAGACTTAAATGACACGGGGTCAGCGGTCTCCATCTCATCCCGTCTGGCTCCTGCATAAGAGGGTGGATCATGGTGTGTGACCGGGGACCTCCATACACCTTAAGACAAGCACAGTCTTGGGTACAGGGTTGCAGCTACTGAAGTGGCCAATGCAATCTCTTGCAAACCCATCAGGAACCCATTCATGTCCACAAAAGCACACAGTCACAGTCTTACCCCAGGACCACATTATACACATCAGCTGCAGGAACAGGAGCCCTGGAGCCAGTGAGCCCCAGCACAGATGCACTGGGGCCCCTCCCTCAGCTTACGCCTATGGCCCCACAAAGGGTTCCCAGTACACAGCAGAGGGCAGAAAGCCCAAGCTCAGTTCACGTATTTGGGAGGAAGCCAACGCACTACAGCCCCTTTCAAGGTGGTAGACTCCGTGACCCTGATAAGGCATAGTCAAGACCAACCAGGCTCTGAGTGGCCAGTGGACCCTGCAATGGGAAGCGCTCTTCCCTGGCAGGACTGACATGGACTCCAGGTATAGGTTTGCCTTTCTTGCCTGCAGTGTCCCAGCCAGCCCCACTCTCACTCCCTAAGGGCTCATGGAGTGTCTGAGCTCTGATGAGGTCACACATAACCCCACATTGGATCAAGGACGGTACCAGGCGCATGTCCATCGGCTTCAGTGGTCCTACAGAATCCCACACCACCCAGGAGCTGCCAGCCTAGAGAGGACATCCCAAAAGGATGCCACATCTCTTCAGAATGCAGGGTATGTCTTAAACCAAGAGTCACGCCACCACACTGTGTCTCCAGTGGGCAGAATGCATGGGTCTGCGGTCCCATGGAAGCAGGAGTAGCTCTGATCACCATCAATCCGAGAGACCTTGGGGAACATGGGCTTCCTGTCCCCATAACTCTCGGCTCTGTGGGTTTTGAGAGCCTGGCACTAAAGGTAAAATGCTTGTCAGGGGACACAATAAAGATGTAAACTTAACACTACAGTTGCTAGCTGGTCACTTTGGGCTCCTCATGCCAGCAGACAAGCAAGCACAGAAAGGAGTTATTGCTCTGCACGGGCAAACGGCCTTCATCGTGATGGGGAGGTGGGGATGCTGCCACATAGTGGGGACAAAAAGGCATGTGTGTGGTCTCCAGGTACCCCCACATGTCCCCTGACACTCCCACCCATAGTGGGCAGGTACACTTCCCACAGACCTTCCGCCTCTGCCCTATCCTGCTTTCTCCACTCTCCTCGGGAGAGCATGCCCTGAATAAATCGTCAAACACCATCTCCAGTGTCAGGCTCTGCTTCTAGAGAAGCAATCCAAGACATCTACAAAGACAACTACCAAACAAAGACACCTCACAGCTAACTTCACAGCAAAGGGCAAGCTCACCTGCCACACTGAAAGCTATGTTTTCCAATGCGTAAGAAAACCACCAACCAATCAACAGAAAAATGGCTACAGAAAGACATTTAAGAGCTCTGACTCTTGACCAGCTAAAAAGATGCTCAAGCTCACTCATAAGTACAAACTATAATGATGAAACATCTTATGACCGTGAGAGTGGTAAAGATCAAAAAGTCTGCCCATCACTGTGCTGCTTCTCAGAGCATGGAGAAACAGGTATTCTCATAGACTGCCAATGGTACACACTGGCTTAAATCCCCCATGAAGGGCAATCTGGAAATGTCTATCAAACTAAAAAGTAACCTAGGCTGATACCCAGAAATTCTATTTCTGGAATTTATCCTATAGGAATAGTAAAATGTGTGTGTCACAGTTGAGACAAATGAAATATGCAAGAATAGATGACTGATTAAATAAAATATGGTACAGCTGTATAATGGAATACTACACAGCCAGTAAAATGGATGAGGCAGCTTTAAGAGTCCTAATGTGGATACTCTCCAAGATATATTGTTGCATGTAAACAGCAGGGTACAAAGTGCACACTTTGTCATCATTTGGGAACAAACGCACATCTGCTTGTGTATGGACAGACTAACTATGCAGGGACACACGAGAAAGTGGTGTCAGTGACTGCTTCCACAGACGGAACTGGTGACCTCTTTTCACCAAGGTCTCCTTGTACCATTTGAATTTTGTACCACATACATAACTTACATATTCAATTTTAAAAATACAATAAATAATAAATCTCATCAAGAAGTGTCTTAGGTTTAGTATCACAGATGTGATTAATTACCCACTGCTGCCCCCAGTATTAAAAGCCAGGAGTATCCGTTCACAGGGCCTGAGCCTACACTGCGCTGGGGCCTGCTGGAATAGATAATAGCTTGTGACAGAAAACACGGGAAGGATGCTTCCACTTTATAAAGGCTGGGGAGGATTAAATGAGAAAATGTATTTGAAATGTCAAACAGTGTTGCTGTATACAGTAAGCATTCAGAAAACAGAAGCCACTATTAAGTTCCTCTCAACTTCACGTTATCAATGTTTATTCTAAATACAAAATACTTGCCATAAAGAATCACACTGGAATATGTGGGAGTAAATGTTTCTTCATCACTAGCAGACTTTGTTGTCACTATTTTTATTTTATCAAAATGAAACATGTACGCAGTTAAAAAAGGCAAATAGTTCCCAAAACCATATATTAAAAACCAACAATCTCCAGTCCCAACCCAGACAACCCTATAGATCGCTTTCCAAAGGCAGCCACTCCGGGGTCTTCTAAGGGATCCAGGCCCACTTTCCACATAATGGTTTTACATTGCTACTGCTTGATTCGTCAATTTAAGACGTGATCTGCTGATTTCCAGTTATGGTAGAGAAAGGTTTAACTCTCTCATATCACCACTCCCACTTCCCCTTCCTTTCTTCTTATGATTCAAATAATTTTTTAATCATTGCTTGGTGCTTATACCATAGTTTGCTAGGTATATACTATTTCACTGCTGTGCCAAGAAGTAACGAATTCACAATTTTGTTCCTGCATCATTTTTTATTTCTTTTAAACTTTTTAAGACAGGTGTAAAATTCACGTGCAGTTGTAAGAAATAATAGAGATCCATTTATCCCTCACCCTGTTACATGCAATGTGTAACATCTTGTGACAGCACACCCTCACAACCAGGATAGTGACTACACAGCCAAGTCACAGAACATTCCAGCACAGCCAGGACACCGACTACACGGTCAAGTCACAGAACATTCCATCATAGCCAGGACACCAACCACACGGTCAAGTCACAGAACGTTCCATCACA
>NC_060274.1:41239118-41311252 GCF_021613505.1 Equus quagga | reverse complement strand
AACCACACGGTCAAGTCACAGAACATTCCATCACAGCCAGGACACCAGCTACATGCTCAAGTCACAGAACATTCCAGCACCACAGGGACCCTCCCATTCCTCTTATAGGCCCACCTACTTCCTACCCACCTGGTGTCCTCTTTAATCACTAGCAAGCCCTAATCAAGTCTCCATTTCAACAATTTCGTCATTTCAAGAATGTTATACAAAGGGAATCAAACAGTATGTAACATTCTGGGAGTGGCTTTTTGTACTCAGCGTCTCTCTCTGGAGAGTCCCGCAGGTCACTGAATGTATCAGTAACTCATTCCTTCTCACGCCTGAATAGGGTTCCACGCTATGACGGAGCTCATTTGTTTAACCATTCACTCAGTGAAGGACATCTGGGCTGTTTCCAGTTTGTGGCTATTATGACTAAAACTGCTTTGAATAGTCACGTACAGGTTTTCGTGTCGACATAAATTTTCATTTCCATGGATAAATACTCTAAGTGCAATTGCCAGGTCGTACGGGACCTGCATGTTTAGTTTTGTAAGGAACAGCCAAACTGTTTTCCAGAGTGGCTGCAGCATTTTCCATTCCCACCAGCCATGCATGAGTGATCCACCACACCCTTGCCAGCATTCGGTATTCTCACTAATTTTTTTACTTAGTCATTCTGACAGGTGTGTATGATGTCTCACGGTGGTTTTAATCTGAATTTCCCTAATGGCTAGTGTGCTGAACATCTTTTCATGGGCTTATGTGCCATCTGTAGATCTTCTTCAGTGAAATGTCTTTTCAAGTCTTTTTCTCAAGTTTAACTGGATTATTTTGGTTTCTTTACTTCTTAGTTTTGAAAGTTCTTTATTCTAGATAAAAGGCCTCTGGCAGATCTGCAGTTTGCAAATTTCTTCTTGCAGTCTGCAGCATGTCTTTTCATCCTCTTAACAGGGTCTTCCGCAGGATCAAAGACTTACATTTTATGAAGTCCAGTTTGATTTTTCTTTCTTTTTTTTTTTGGTGTCAAGTCTAAGAACTCTGCCTGGCCCTAGGTCCTGAACATTTTCCCTTACTTTTTTCCTGAAAGTTTTACAGTTTTACACTTTACCTTTAAGGCTGTGATTCATTTTGAGTTACTTTTTGTATAAGGTGTGAGGTTTAGGATGAAGTTCGTTTTTTTCTCTATGGGTAGCCAATGGTCACAGCACCGTCTGCTGAGAAGACCGTCCTTCCTCCCACGAATTGCTTTTACACCTTTGTCAAAAATCAGCTGGGCATATTTGTGTGGGCCTATTTCCAGGTTCATGATTCTGTTCCACTGATCGCCGTGTCAGTCTCTGCCAATATCTCACTGTCTTCACGGCTGGTAGCCATAAAACACATCTTGAAATCAGGTGACTGACTCATCTCATTTAATCTTCTTTTTCAAAATTGTTTCAGCTATTCTGCTTCTTTTGCCTTTTCATATAAATTTTAGAGTAATCTTGTCTATCTACAAAAAAATCTTCCTGGGATTTTTGACAGGAATTGTGGCGAGCCTGTGTATCAATCTAGGGAGAACTGACACCTTAACTAGGTTGACTCCTGTAATCCATGAACATGGCATGTCTCTCCACTCACTTACTCAGATCTTTGATTTCTTTCATCAGTGCTGTGTAGTTTTCAGCATACAAATCCCACCCATGTTTTGTCAGATTTACACTTAAGTGTCTATATTCACGTCTGTAACTTATTTTTGTCTTGCACTGTCTTTCTCTGGTTTTGACATCAGGGTAACATTACCCTCACAAAATGAGTTACAAAGTGTTCCTTCCCCTTCTATTTTTCTGGAAGAGACTGTGTAGAACTGGTTAATTCTTTAAATATTTGATAGAATTCTCCAGAAACCATCTGGGCCTGGAGACTTTCATACGGGAGTTTTCAAATTAGATACTGGATTTCCTTAATGGCTATAGGGCTGGTCAAATTATCTATTTCATATTGGTGACCTGTGGTAGTTTGTGCCTTTCGAGGAAATGGACTATTTGTCGGTCCTCTGAGTGCACAGAGGTGCTTGCGAATACTCTCACTATCCCTGACTCTTCGAGGGCTCTCAGCACTTGAAGAATGCCGCACCACTTCCTTCTGGGCCCGGGGTTCCTGATGAGAAACCTGCTGTCATTCTGTTTGCCTTATGGGTGGAACATTCTTTCTCATTGCTTTCAAGACTTTTTCTGTCTTACTAGGTGTAGTCTCACTAGGTGTCTTCATGTGGGCTGCTTTGGGCTTGTCCTGTTTGTGGCTCAGCTTCTTGAATCTCTAAGTTGTTCTCTTGCCAAATCAGAGAAGTTTCTGCCATGAATCCTCTAACAGTTTTTCAGCCCCTTCCTCCAGAATTCCAATGTCAAAAATAATAGAGAGTTTGCTCTCGTCCCACTAGAGCAGGTGGGAAGAGAGCGCACCCCCTGCTGCCAAGTGGAGATGGAGGATCCACTTCCCCACTGGCCTCTGCTGCCACCTGAGTGGGGGGCATGGTGGCCACTACAGCTCCCCACGTGGCCCCTACTGACATGAGGGAGCGTGTGTATCATCGTTGCTGTCTGAGGGCATAAGTCCAGGTTTCCCATGTGGCCCCCACTGACAACCCAGCTCCATCCAGGGATCATTGGGGTCAAAGTCCCTGCTCCCCACTTGGCCTTCTGAGGTGGGCGCTGGCCTCCACTTGGCTTTTGCTGGCCGGGGCGGAGGTGGGGCCACAGGTTTTTCTGTCGTGTTTGGTTGGAGCTGAGCAGGTATTTTAAACACATTCTGTCCTGCTAGGCTGTCCCTCTCCTGTCCCTTTGTCCAGAGGGAGCAGCTTCATGGGGTTTTGTCTGCACCTGTTGGCATTGCTGGGCTGTGGCTTCTTCAGCTCCAAGCCTGGGACACATGAGGAAAAGAGAACTCAGGGAACTCAGCGCCAGGTCACTCCTTGGGTCCCAAAGTCCTAGCTGGTCCGCCTTCTCTCTACCTTTCAGTCTTCTTATGTTGCTGCCTATGTAACATCCAGGATTTTCAGTTGTTCTTATTACAAGGAATAGGGCAAGTGCGTCCACTCCACCTTCCCGGAAGCGGAAGTCCCCAACCTTTCATGTTCGTGGTTTAATATGGACCCGCATTCCCTCCACTTGCTTTGTTTTCTTATGCACTGTTCTAATTCTTCCCCATTCTTCAGCAGCCTCTACCTAAACATATAAAACCATCTGTGGGCCCTCTCCCAGAGCTGCTCAGGACTGTTCCTCATATTCTCGTTCTCGACCTTGGCTTTGGAATTCCCTCCGCTCCTCTTGTGCTGGAGCCCTGGTTCTCGATCCATGTCTTCCCCTTCCCTGGCATGTCCTTGGGCTCTGACGCAGCACATCCTCCAGTCACCTCCTCAGGATGGGCTCTGCAGGCTCACGTTTTAGAGACCTGACTTCTGGTTATTATGACACGATCCTTTCAGTCTAAGAGTCACGTCCGGTGGTGAATTCTGCGCAATGTTCTTGCATCACTGTGTTAACAACCTCCTCCCGCTCTTTTCTCCATTCTTCCTTCTCGTGAGTCGGATGCTGAAACCCCTGGATTGATCTGTAATTTCCTTTTCTTCTCTTCTCATCTTTTGTTTACTAATTTTCTACCTCTGTCTTTTGATTATTCTTTCTGGGTGATTTTCTTGATTTTATCTTTCAACCCCTCTAATGAATGTTTTAGATACACAATTAAGATACTTTTAATTCCAAAAGCTCGTCTCTTTTCTTTATTTAAAAGTTGATCCTGCTATTTCATAGTTAACAATATTTCCTCTTATCTTTCTGAGAATATTATATTTTCCCCCTATTTTCAGCATCACTGCTGTTTCATTCATGTTTATCTCTTGGACTCTATCTTTGGGTTAAACATTTTCCTCAAAAGTGCACTTCCCCTTGGCTGCCCATGACAGAAGCCGTGTGCACAGGTGGAGTCGCCAACCGTCGGTTTTTCCCAGGCTGGCTGGTGGTAGCCCCAGGGTCGGTATCCAGGCAGCACTTCTGCAGGCTGCCCAGCTCCCCCAGAGAAGCACCCCTCCACAGATCCTCTCGTGGGGGAGGCCTTTTTGCTGGCATTCTGAAAGCCTGGCATGGAAAGCGGGTTGGAGTTTCTCACCTTTCTGTACAGAGGCTTTGATTTAATTTCCTTGTCTTCACTCCGGGTCTCACCCCCAACCTCCTCCATGGCAGGTGTCACCACACCCACAGTCTCCCTAATTTCATGTCTTTACCAGGGAGTCCTCCCACCTCCCCTCTCATCTGACTGCCAGGCGAGAGTGGAAACCCCTCCCAAGCACACAAGCTGCCCCACGCCCCTGCAGCCCCTAGGGTTCAGCTGGACAGCACTGTGTCCTCTGAAGGGACTCAGGTCCAGCTCTGTCGGCTCTGCTAACTCCGCTGTCCCACCTGCACAGGTTCTCTCTCCACGTTTACGGGCCTCACTCATCACTGCTGTCTCCTTTCTCATTCTCTCTGACCTTGTGGCTTTATACCTTTTCATTCATTTATTCTCACTGTAGCGTGTTTGGGGGAGGGACTAAAACTACACTGGTGCACGTCATCCTTATCCACAAGGGTTTGGGCACAGGCTTTGACAGGATTTGGGAGACCCACATCCTGGGCTGTGACAATGACACATGGAATAGCTTTAAAAAGCCTTGAGCAAGGAACCAAAACACACGGTCCGCCTTCGAGAGAAAGGAGGTAGCTTGCTACTGTAGAAAGAACCAGAAATGGGGCCAGAAGACAGGAATTTGGGGTTTGGGTCCCCAGTTATCAGACACAATACCACAGGCACGACAGCGGGTGTGCGTGGGGACGAGTCTCTTGAGCCGCAGCATTTGGTGGATCAGAGGGGCCTTTGCTGGCGATGGGCAGGCACGTCCTGAGGCTGTGGACTTACCTTCACCTCCTTCTCGATATAGTCGCTCAGCAGTCTGTCGGGCTCGACGCGCTCAGGCAGGGACAGCACCACAGTGTGCAGAGGGCGCCTCTCTGTCACCTTCTCATGGGCTTTCTTATCTCTACTCTTTTCACCTTTTAGGAATACTCGTTTAAATGGCGACACAATTCCAGGCTGCAGGCAGAAACGGCAATGATTGGAGTTCATTATTTACAAAGGCTTTGCGTCGTACCTACGGCTAACAAGCAGAAGTAGGCAAAACCACTACTACGGTCCCCATGCAAACAGGGGCTGGCCAGGCCCGTGTGGGGAGAAAAGCACCAAGGATGCACAGGCCAGAGGCCCAGGTTCTACAGACCAGCAGGCACTGGCCAGGATGGGGCTGGGTCTAGTGCTGCCTCGGCACCGAAGGGCCTGTCCCTCACCTGTTCGTGGACACTGAGAAGGTCAAGACCAAATAAATTCTCAAGGCGAGTAACCGCAGCAGGTGAGAAGAGGGGAGAAATGGGGAGAATCCCCCCAAAGACACATACATAGCGTCGTGCGACCCTCCCAGCTCCGCTGGGTCACTTCACTCCAAGACCTCTGAGAAGGCGGGGGAGGTGGGCCCAGGGTTGCGGCACCAACAGCCTACGGCCACCAGTGCCACCTCTTTCTCTCTTCTTTAGGAATGCAGCCCGTGCTCTCTGCACTCCCTGCCCTCCGCCAGGACCTTGGTGGCTCGGGGCACGGATCAGCACCTGGGTGACCTCACACCCTACTCAGGGTCTAGAGGGTCCTGAAGGCTAATCCCTTAGTCAAAGCAAATCTGCAGAGTGAGACAAGGGGCAGGAGAAGAGGGTCGGCCTCGCCTGTGAGCCAGGAAAAGGCCTGGTTCTCATTCTCCGTAACAGGGCAGGAGCACCCTCCAAGGGCAGAGACATTCCGAAAGTCATGCCACGGCCACTGGGCAGCCGCACCCAGACACACGCGTCACTGCTCCCAGTCACCCAAAGGAATGTAAAACCAGAGAAAACAAGACACCAACACGCAGCCTCAGAAGGGAAACATCACCACACACAGCACACAAAATCCAAAGCTGGGGGTCCACACTAGACCAAGGTCACTTTCCCACCTTCTCTGTGATCTACAGCTCCCTGCCTGGCCACGGACCCAGCACCCGCAGCAGCCAGGACCCACAGCAGGCCTAGCCCCAACCAACACGTACAGAAACTCGTAAAATATCTAAGTCACCAAACATTTATTAAAAGCTCTCCTTTCTGTTTCTCCTCTGCATGGGGGAAATTCAGTCATACACAAATCCCACACAAAACAGCATCACAGAACCTACGACCCTGTGAGGCACTTCATCAGCCCGTCAATCTCGCAGACGGCAAGGTGCAGTGACTCCCCCACTCACCAGGGGCAGGTGAGGCTTTGGGGTCTCCCAGCAGACCCTGCAGGGCCCACCCCACAGCCACCAGCACGCTCAGCTCTGCAACATCAGGTCAACCAACAAGCAAACAAAGGCAAACCCTCCACCAACTGAACCCCAACATTCTCCTGCCCACACTACCTCCTTCTAGCCAGAGGTTCATTTCCTCCTCTGCTCCTTGGCTCACACTCCTTACCTCAAAATACTTGGCCCTTGGATATCTGGTTTTTATTCCACTGATCCACTAAAACTGATACTGGAGTACTCTCTTCCTTACTCTGGAGTAGCCCTCTCTTTGCCCTGAAGTACTCTCTCCTCAACCTGGAGCACCCCCATCCTTATCCTGGAGCACCTCCCTCCCTGCCCTGGAGCACCGCGTTCCTTACCCTGGAGCACCCCCTTGTTCCCACCCCACCCCACCCCCAACACAGCCCCTCAGCATTCGGGCCGGGGTGGAGGAACACCGACATGAGACCTGCAGCGTGCTAACGATTAAAGCTGGAAGTTATGCACATGGAGCTTCATTTACTTCTCTCTCTGCCTTTGTTTATACTTGAAATTGTCCATAACATTAAGTTTCATTTTACGCATGAGTATATAGTTCCTGCCTATGGCGGCTTACATTTAAGCTGAGACAAGATAAAAGCATGGAAAGCTAAGCAAGACAAGACAAGCAACATCATCATAAAATGACAGTATCATCTCCACAGTCTCACAGACGAGCTGCAGAACGGACAGAAAGGGCTCTGGGAGGAGCCTGCGCTGCCTGACCCCAGCTCTGAGACAGACCACCTGGGTCTGCTCAGGCTTCCTTTTCCTCAATCCCACAGGAGCTTTCAGACCCAGGACGATTTAGGAGAGTGGTAGAGGGTGGGGGCACTTCAGGCGACAGCACCAGGTGGTCTCCGTGTGGAGTTCACATACGGACTGATGAGAAAGGGTCACCCATGATTAGTCAGACAAGCACCAATGGTAAACTTTAAGTTGAAAATGATCCTGGAAACATCACATTGCATCACAAGGCAAACATCACATTTCACCAGGCCTACCACAGGCAGGCCACACTGGACTGTGACTGCCTCTCTGGCTGGCCCTCCCAGGGATCAGATGGCACGCAGACAACTCTTCAGTCAGGTTCTGCTTGATCCTTCGTCTGGCTGCAGAGACAGCCTCCTAGTTCCTATGATGTGTGTGGCACTGCCCCAGGGCGGTGGAAATACCAAGGCACGTAACACAAGCCTCGAGCTTTTTAAAACTTACAATCTCCACAGGCGTACATAGTTGGAAATCGGCCAGAGGTCAACATCTGTCCCTACACCATCTACCTGGCAACCCCACAAAGCTCAACCTCCTGAATCATAACCAGCTGGAGCAGACCGTGGTTGATTCTCAATCTGAGGGCACACACAAACAGCTCAGCTCAACCCGTTTGCTGTTCCACCTCCTTACTGCTCTACACCTGGGAGCAACAGGACATCAACTTTGAGACGAGGCACTGCCAAAGCCAGCCTCTCACCAAGAAGGCCGTGCCAAATCACCAGGTCCACAGACCGCATGCAACCCATGCCGTTATCTTAACGTTGAGCTGCAGGTCACAAATTACAGTCTGCACACAGAGTGTCTGTACTGGCAAGGACCCCGGGGCCCGAGGCCTGCAACCCAGCCTAAAGAGAGACCCTCTGTGGGCAGATAAGCAGCTTCTGTCCGGCCCCCTGCAGGCCAAGGAAACCAGGACAACCCCATGCAGATGCCTCTAACCATCTGAGGGTTTTCCCTATGTTGAACCCAACTCCCTCTTCCTCTGCCTTCACCGCTTGGCACCCAGCGCCTCTCAGAGGAGCAAGAAAAGCTGGTTACTGAACATGTGTTTGGTGCCTTTGCAGCCAGCCATCAGGAAGGTGCTGAGGGTGAATGATACCTAATTCCTACCCTCAAGGAGGTCAGACAAGCAGAGGAAATAAGGCCAAAGCAGAAGAACACAAAAACCACCAGCCAGATGCTTCAAAGGTGCGCTTTGTGCCAAAGTGGCCTGTTTATAAAGGTGCTACTCTGACGACACACACAGCCCATGACGAATAGTGGTGCCAACCCTCCAGCTGCTCACAGGCTGGCAGAGATGAGGGGACCCACCGAAGTGCTTCACAGGGGAGGCACCCCTCCAACCTGGGCCCCACACATGACCACCTGGCTGAGCACGAACTCAGGGTGACCGATTGGGAGCAGGTACAGGTTCGCAGCCTCGCCCTTAGCCTTGAATACACCAGGCACCACATGCTTTTCAAAAAAATGTCCCAAATAACTTTAGCTGGTGGAGGAGGCTTCCTAGAAAGTGGAATGTAGAAACCATTACATAAAGAAATGCATCAGGGCTGGCCCTGTAGCCGAGTGATCAAGTTCGTGAGCTCTGCTTCAGCGGCCCACGGTTTCATTGGTTCAGATCCTGGGCGTGGACCTAGCACCACTCATCAAGCCATGCTGAGGCAGCATCCCATATAGCACAACCAGAAGGACCCACAACTAGGATATACAACTATGGACTGGGGGGCTTTGGGGAGAAGAAGGAAAAAAAAGGAAGCTTGGCAACAGATGTTACCTCAGGTGCCAATCTCAAAAAAAATTAAAAAATAAAGAAATGCATCGTGGTAAACCAGCTTTCCTCTGCCATCTCACCCCCTTTCAGCACAGAATGGGTGGTAGCTGCTCGACCTGAGGACAGCAGGCATGTTGCACTGATGCACGCCCTGCTCCCACTTTACAGAGCTGGAAAATACACACACTGGGAGATGGGGGCAGCAGGCATGGTGGGGGCCTCTCAGCTTTCCCAGAAACACAATGAACAAGAAGGCACTCAGGGTTTTGGAACTGACGTTGCTTTTGAACATGAAAATGTAAAGGGAAGTTCTGGGTGAAAAAATAAACTGAGAAATAATTAAGAATATTTTGACACATAGAATCAGGATTACAGTAGACGATCGTGGATCCTTCAATTCACTGGAATATTCTCCAAATCAGTACAGAGTTTGAACAGTGGTTTTAGCCCGTGCACTCGCTCACTCTTCATTCAACAAGTATTTTTATTGAGTGCTCATGTTCATCATCACCAAAATGACCTTATAATCTTCGACCCCCAAAAGAGAAAAAGACCAACTTAGCCTCCAGAAGGAGCACAAAACTAAATGCCATTTCTCTTCACGAATGGAGCCCCAGCACTGGGGTGCAACTGGGGTCCATCTGTGCCTAAGTCGCTTGTGAGGAAACAGGGGCCCTGAGGGTTAAAGGAACCAGCCAAGGGTCCAAGGCAGGGAGCCAGGGAGGAAAGGCAAGGCTTCTGAGGCACCACCCAGCATCGTGCACACTTCTCACGTGGAACACATGCTGTTCTTATAACTGTGCGGAAGTTTCTGGACTGGTTTGGAAACGATCCTTAGATCTTTACAATATTCTTGCAATATTTTCCATCTTATGCTTGAAACAACTTTTGAAGTTGGAAACCTAAAACATAGCTCTTAGACAAACACGCATATGCTAACTCTGGCCCACTCAGCACTTTCCTGGAAGAAGGCCCGGATGCCAACAGCTGGCCCTGAGTTTTGTTAGACTAAAGCTCAATTTATCAGCTCACTTGGGGTAACCAGGCTCTGAGTTAGTACATCTCCTAAACAAATTCTCAGAGGCTAACTTCTCTTCAGAGCATCTGTTTATTAACCTACAATGAGAAATGCATTTCACGTGTGGGACAGTGGCCTCTACTAGGGGACCAAAGTTAATAATAAGGTGACACATACCAACTGGCTCCATGTGCACAACACTAAGGGTAGCATTTTCTGGAGAAAGTGCATGACAGTCTAGGAGGGAAGGAAATGCACTAGGGACCCAAGGCGCCTCGGGGACAGTGTTCAGGCATTCTCTCATACGTATCTTATTTAATCCTGTAATAACACAAAGCTGCCCCTGAACAAGGGTGCAGGCCTTTTCGAGCACAAGGCATGGTGGTCCTTGAGTTCAGCATTCAGCAAATGTCTAATGAGTGCTTAGTATGCCTGGCGCTGGGGCTATAATGAGACGGAAACCCGTCCCTGCCCCAGGAGCCCCAGTCTAATAGGAGGGAGGGGTCAAGCGTGCGGCGGTGATCAGGGCTACCTGCGGGTGCGGACCACGACTGGAGGAGACTGATCAAGGAAGTGTGGGCTGGGCAGACCCCTCCAAGAGGCCTGTTTCAGGGGAAACCTAAAAATACAATTCTGTCCAGCTGGGCAGGTCAGTGGCTACTCCCTACAGAGTCACACCTGCCCCGGGTGCACAAGACACTGTGACAAATCCTCTCCTAAACTCCGTGACAAAGAGCACCTTTTGTTTTCACCCACATTGCAACACTGTCTATCTTAATTTCAACTAACTTACAGCATTTACCACAACACAAGTCAACAGATTAGCTATCTTTATTTAAAAAGTCAAGTACTTAGGTGCCTACCAACAGAAGAAGAAGCTTTCTTAGTTGCTACAGAGGCCTGAAGATGAGCACGACACAGCGCGTGCCCTCAGACCTTCTGCAGACAGTGAGTTCCCCATCTCAGGAGTCGGCATGAACTGGACTTCCTGCACTGCTGCCGATTTGCTCTGGTGACAAACACACAGCGTCCCTGGTTCTCCCATGGGCGTCACGGACCAATTCCAGGCTCTAGTTGACTGGATGTGAGCATGCTCTTTTCCTTGACCTTTTCCCTAAATCACTTCCAGCTCAGATCTTGGGTCCTAAATGACTAAAAATCCACATGAAGATTGCTCTTCCCCAGCAGCCGTGACACTGTGGCCTCTTATTCTTGGCTTAGGATGGATGAACCCAACGACCTACAAACAGCTCATCTTGCTCACCAACCACCCACAGCTACCAGTTCTCAGACCCAGAAGCTGGCAGGAACTCTCTACCCCACCTTCCCATAACAGGGGTCACAGCATCAGGTCATCCTAGCTCACATACGCACCCCTGAGGGACCCAAAGGATCACTCTTGATGGCTCTTTCCCTGCTGGACTTGCACCTACCTCGTTCTCCATGGAACACCCCGCTGGAAAGTCAGTTTGAGGAGGAATTTCTTTGGAGAAATTCTGGTTCCTCCCGCTCTGCCGACAGTTACTGTGCATTCTCCTGTGTTCACTTCTGATCTTGTTGAAAAATATGGTCAGATGTTAGCCCTCCCTCTAAAAAAACATGTGAATGAACAGGAAGACCAGAAACCACAGCTTCCTTCTGCAAACCCCACTGACGCTGTTTACAGTTTTTTAAAAAGTTTAAGAGGCAGGGAGCACCCTGAAACTGCTGGCAAAAACCAAACAGGCTTTGTACACAAAAACACGCAAAGTAAACCAGCGCATCTTCCTTAGTAAACCAGCGCATCTTCCTTAGTAAACCAGCGCATCTTCCTTAGTCAACTAGTGTGTCTCCCTATCAAACCAGCCCATCTTCCTTACTACCTCCAGCACACAGAGCTCACGGGCGGCCTCCCCACATTTCTAGCCACTGCTGTGTAGTCAGTTGAGGGACATTATTTTGGAAGTCCAACTATTCTGCAAACCCAAATGCCAAAGCTAAAAAGAACAAAAAAAGTAAACCAAGAACACTGCCGGGGCTCCCCCTCCCAGCCACAAGTCACCCTGCTCAGTGAGAGGGGAGACCGCTAACCAGGCTGCTCTCAGCGCTGGCTCCAAGGGCACGGCAGTCTGAGGGTCTTGGGCAGAGCATCCCTTCATCTAAGACCCTCAGCCCACAAGCGCCTCTACCTGCCTCCAGGACTCCTGAGTTTGAGCTACAACTTTGAAACTAGAGTGTGTTTCTGAGCAAGCTCACTTTAACTTCTTCAGGGTCAAATCTCCTAATCTAGAAAAGGAGAAGTTAAGTTTGTCGATGGTGAAGACCTGTATACTCTCTGAATGTTCCAGAATGTCTCGCAAATAGGAGAAGCTTCAAGAGGCCAGCCTGGGAGGCAAGACCTATGGGGTGGGGTAAGCAGGAAACCCCGCATGTTCCTGTGTTGACTTGAACACTGGTTGTGGTTTTGCATTTGGGCTGTGCTTGCTGTTTTCATTAGCCATGTAACTGGGAGAGACACTGCAGAGACAATGGGAGGACTTGGAGGCAAGTGTGACACTGCACAGCAAGGCTTGCCAAATGCACAGCTAAGAGCAGGACACAGAAGACGCTTCATCCGTGCTTGGATTTTATATAACTTCCTCTCAGTGTGGCCGAATGTGAGCATGTACCTCTACAGAAGGACGTCCAGGTGGCAGTGAGGCCAAGTCCCCACTTTCCTCAGGGCTCCTGTGACCAGCCCCACGGATGCAGGGAACTCTGGAACCAGTCTGGCCTGGAGCTTAAGACTCCCCTGACACCTATGTGCTTCCAACCTTCTGACCGGAGAACTTCTCCTGCGGCTGGGCAGGAAGCGCTGCCTGAACCGGCACCAAAGGAACCAGAGCATGAGATGGAGGGAATGAGATGAAGGGGAGGAGCACCCATGAGAGAATGGGATGAAGGGGAGGAGCACCCATGAGAGAACGGGATGAAGGGAAGAAGCACCCATGAGGTCATGAAATGAAGGGGGAAACACCCATGAGGGAACAGGATGAAAAGAAATGGGATGAAGAGGAAGAGCAGCCACGAGGGAATGGGATGAAGAAAAGGAGCAGCCACATTAAGAAAAGTAGTGATGTTTTGCCCCCAATTCTGATGACGAGTTCTCTCCAAACTACATTCCCAGCTCCAGGGAGCTCCAGAACTGCTCCCTGGAAGACGGAAAGAACACCTCCAGTTAAGGGTAAAACCCAGCTACTTCCACAAGCAGGCGGCCCAGAGAAAGCAAGATCCTCTAGCTCACCCACACTGTGGGCTCGCCTACCAGGTCGGACCCAGGTCACGGACGGTAAAGCCTGCCTCCCTCACTCCTGAGGTGCACAGTCCACAGAAGGCTGCAGCTGTCCGCATTACTGATCGTGAGTTGCCCATAGCCCAATGCACTAGACACGACAACCAAAGGGTGGCCGTCCGACAGAGCCCCTGGCCACAGAGCATACCGCACAGAGGCTCACACACAGAGCTGCGGGCTCGCCATCTGGGCTCTTCCCTGCATCAAATCTTCACGTGACCCATGCAAGCGCCCCCAGGGGAAGCACTGCCACTGGCAAGGCGAGTGAGCAACTCCACTAGCACCTGACCCCACAGAGACGGGCAACCAGGAAGGACTGGCATGGCCAACAGGAGGTGTGCACACAGACCCTGAGCAGCTGCTGAGAGCAAGGGGCGGGCAGCGCACATGCAACACTGCTTCCACAGCGGACAGCACCTGAGCGCTGATCCTGCTAAGGGTACATGGGAGTTCCTCGTGTTATTCTTGCAGTTTTTCTGTAAGTTTGAAATTACTTCAAAGAAAAAAGAACCAGACATCAAAATAACATACATTTTACAAGAACACACACTAACAAAAGAACCCCCATTAAATAGGTTAGGATGGCTGTCAATGAAAGAAGGGCAAGAAAGAGCAGTGGGGATGGAAGATCAAAGAAAGTGAGCAGATAAATGAATAAATAAAAGAATCAGAGAGCCCCAGGGAGGCCTGGCAGGAACCAATCATACGTACAATCCTCTTAGCCCTCTATGTCTGAGATCCAAAAATGGAAGACAGGGAGGTTAGAAACGACATTCCACTGCTGAAGGTGGACACTCAAGGAGACAAGGCAGGCAGAGGGCCTTTTGAAAAAGGTTCCAAGGACCTTTTCTGTAAAGGTCAAACCATGCCCTCTCACTACAACAGAGGTGGCACTGGGGAGCCAACCCCAAGTCTGTGATGATGTGGAGGATCCAGACACACGGGAAGAGCTCCGGAAATGAGGACTTCCCACATAGGTACTTGGTACTCTGGGAAATTCCTGGATGTGGAATGTCGTCTTTCCTGCATATACCAGGAGATGAAATACCGCTAACAGGACGTGCTGCGACAGGTTTTTCTGCCTCTGGTAATTTCGACAAAATGACAGCTCTGGGAGTAACCTTACGAGAGCACTTTATATAAACACAGGTCGGTGACCCCAGAAGTGGGGTCCACAGATGTTTCTTTATAACAAGTATTAAAACACAACAGAATCTTGGGGAGGGACATCCATAATCAGATTATGCTGACTCCTCAACCTCCTTCCAACTAAATAACTCCATTCTTAATGTTACCTCGAAGGCGTGCTCCATCTCCTGCTTGCCTCTACATGTGCCAGACATAGCTATGGAAACCTATGCTGGTCAGCAGAGGAGCAGCCCAGCAGGGGCAGGCAGTGTGGGCTCTGCTTCTCCAGCAATAAAAGGACCACATGACGCAGGGGCGGGGGGGGTGGAGCATTTGGAGAATCTGCTCACTTTGCACAGTGCACATCCTGACCCGTTGCCCCCAGCCCCTTCTAACGCAGCACTCAGATCTCTCAACCTCACGGCAGTAAGACCCCCCACCCCACTAGATGGTGAGGGAGATTCAGGAAGGCAGTAACAGCTCCCCAGAAAGCACTGTACCCAGTGGGCACCAAGTGTTTGAAATAAATGATACCAAGGGACTCAGACCGTGTACGCCAACACAGAAAAGTATACACACACAGGAAAGCAATCTGAAGAATTCTAATAATAGTTGTTTCTAGCGGGTTAGATTTTTCTCATTATTTTTCTTTGAATAAATTTTGCTGTATTTTCTGAGATATAAATGTACTTTTTAGTAAAAAGAGAAAAGAATTTAAGTTCATTTTGGAAAATAAAATCCCAAAACTATTAGCGAACACCATTTGCATCTATGAGCTTGGCAAATATTCAACAGTTTGGTTGGGCTAAGTGGGCTAGGATATTTGAAAACGCGCTCTCATCATAAATTGCGGTTTGGGATAAAAACTGGTACAACTATATAAAACAATTTGTCAATATCTACTAGAATTACAAAAGTACATAAGCTTTCCTGGCAACTGCGCTTTCAGTACTTAATCCTATAGCTATATTTGCACACCTGTGAAAGGTCAGTGAAAAGCTCATCACTGCGTTTTTCTGTCAGAGCAAAACGACAAGCTAACAGTCCACAGACAGGCTACTGCTTAAATGAATCACATGACCACAGGAGAAAACGCCACTCAGCCCTAAAGAGGAATAAAGAAACTATCCATGCAGAAATGAGAGCTCTCCAAAAAATACTGTCCATAAAAAATACCCCAAAAGAGGTTCCTATTCCCATAATAGACTGTATCAGAATAACCCTCTCACAGATCAAGATCATGAACTCTTGGACCTAAAAGTAACAATACCCTAGCAGCAATGAGCACATTTACCGACCAGATCTTGGTTTCTAAATACCATTTCCACTGAGAGAAACCAGGGCTCCCTGGACAATGTCTGGTACAGGGCTGGGCCAGGAAGCATCAGAGGAGCCTGGAACATCTTGCAGGAGATGGAAGCAAGAGCTCAAAGAACGGGGACTTGTCAAAAGACACCAGGTACACAACAGTGTGAATGTGCTTAACATGACCGAACTGCACACTTTAAAATGATTAGGATGGTAAACTGTATGTTATGGGATTTTCAGCACAATTAAAAATGAAAAGACACCAGAGCCGTTCGTGGCTCCTACTGGCTGAGTTTTGGACAATTTGAGCTTCAAAAGAAATGAAGATAGTAAAGGATTACAGTCTCCTGAGTGAAATAAGATTAAATAAGAACTTTAAAATGGAGAAACCTGGCAAGTGACCACAGGCAGCATCACCAGGAATGGGGTAAACAGACATCAATCAGCAACTGTGGGTGGGGTTCCTGAAGTGACGGTAACATTGGATTGATGTTACTTTCCTGATTGCAAGGTCTTAGTGAGGTGAGGCTGGAGGGCCCATGTACTGAGGAATAACATACCAAAGGTGCAATTTATTCTTAAACAGTTCAGAAACATTAACAATCGGAACCTGGGTAGAGGTATATGGCTGCTCTGTGTACTATTTCTGCAACTTTTATGTAAATTTAAAATTATTTCAATAGAAAAAGGTGAAAAATCAGTTGTTTAAAGCAAAAAGAGGGCCATCTAGTGGCACAGTGGTCAAGTTCACACGCCCCGCTTCAGTGGCCCAGGGTTCAGATTCTAGGCATGGACCTACACACTGCTCAACAAGCCATGCTGTAGCAGCATCTCACATACAAAACAGAGGAAGACTGGCACAGATGTTAGCTCAGGGACAATCTCCCTCACACAAAAAGAGGAAGATGGGCAACAGATGTTGGCTCAGGGTCAATCTTCCTCACCAAAAAAGTAAACAAAAAAAAAATAAAGCAAAAATAATATAGTATTACATGTATAGAAATAAACTGTATGTCAAAATTCTGCAAACGACAGGAAGAAGTAGAAATGGAATGCTACTGCTGAGATCTTACATTAGACCAGAAATGGCACAACGTTAATTGACAGCAGTCTGTGACAAGTCGAGGAGGCGTGTTGTAACTGCTAGAGGAGATCCGGCTAAGAGCACTTAGCAAGAGAACGGAATACTAAAAATACTCAGCCTGAAAGAAGACAGAAAAGGAGGAACACAGGAAGAAAGCACAAAGAGAAGAAATAGAAAACAAGAGCCCCATGGCAGACAGACAGAGTCATGTCAACAGTCACGTTAAGCGTGAATGGCAGGATCAAAAGACAAAGTTGTCAGACCAGATAAAAAAGGAAGACATAAAAGCGTATAAACCATATGCTGTTTATAAAGGGTACAGTTTAAATGCAAAGCCATAGACATACCGAAAGTCTACGCCATGCAAGCACGCAGCACAAGAAAGCTGGTGTGGTTACACTAATATCAGACAAAGTTTGATATTCTTCCTTCAAGACAAGGAATATTACCAGAAATAAAGATGGTCATTTCACAATGAAAAAGAACCATTTCAACAAGACAAAATGATCCCAAATGTGTATGTACTTAAGAACAGAGCTTCAAAAATACATAAAACCAGGGGGCTGGTGCAGTGGAGCAGCAGTTAAGTTCACACACTCCAATTCAGCGGCCCGGGGTTCCCCGGTTCAGATCCCGGGGGCAGACCTAAACACCACTTATCAAGCCATGCTACAGTAGGTGTCCCACATATAAAGTGGAGGAAGACGGGCATGGATGTTAGCTCAGGGCCAATCTTCCTAGCAAAAAGAGGAGGACTGGTGGCAGATGTTAGCTCACAGTTAATCCTCCTCAAAAGAAAAAAAAAAAAAAAAAAAAAATATATATATATATATATATATATATATATATATATGGAACCAAAACTAACAAAACTACAAGGAGAAACAAACAAATCCAAAACAAGAACTGGAGATTTTAACACCCCCTCTCTCAATAACTGATAGAATTAGCAGACAAAAGTTCAGTAGGGAACAGCTTGGTGGTGTCTTATAAAGTTTAATGTACAATTACCGTACAACTTGACAATTCCATCATTAGGTATTTACCCAAGAGAAATGACATATGTTCATGCAATGACTTGCTCACAACTGTTCATAGAAGCTTTTCATAATAATTCAGAAACTAGAAAGAATCCAAATGTCCAACAAGAGGTGAATGAAAAAACAAACTGTGGTACATACACACAGTAGAATACTACTCACGAGTAACTGATACAGGCAACACTGGATACATGGATGAGTCTCAAAAACCTTATGTGAGTAAAGGGAACTTTACACAAAAGAATATATGCTGTATAAATCCATTTGTATGGAGTTCTAGAGCAGATAAAGCCAATCTAGACAGAACTGATCTACAGTGGGAAAAAAATCAGAACAGTGGTTGCCTCGGAAAGGGACATCCTAAGAGGCACAAGGGAAATTTCTGAGTGATGGCAGTGTTCTATTTCTTGGCAGGGGCTTGGGTTACATAGGGGTATGCATTTGTCAAAATTTAGCAAATGTACCTTTAATGTGTATATTTCACTGCCTATCAGTTTTACAGCAAAAGAAAACAAATCTTGAAGCCTAGTTAACGATAAACATGCTGAAATGTTTAGATCAAAGTGAACTGATGCCTGCAATTTATCGTGAAATGCATCCTAAAAATAAGATGGGTTGCTGGATGGGTAAAGGGATGAATAGACGGCTAGAAATGCGATAAAACAAGTATAGCACCCATTAATGGTAGAATCTAGGTGGTAAGTGTATGGATATATGCTGTAAAGTTCTTTCAACTCCAGTGTATTAAAAAATTTTCATAATAAAACGCTAGGTGGGAAGGCTGGAAAAAGCAGACAGTCGCTGTATACACCTCTTCCAAAGAGGGGAGCTGAAGATGCACAATATTAGCAGAAAGAGGGCTTAGAACAGAGCCTGAAATGGGCCTGACATCAGATGTACAATGGACAGGTCTGCTTCAGCTACCATGTGTACCACAGACATAAAATGTAAGAGCTGTTTAGAGTGACGTGTCTACGTGGTAATACAACAATTAGACACGGTCAGACCTGGAACATTTCCTGACATGTGACATGCAGGGTAACATACCTGACATGTAGGTCTGCCCTAAGGCATTAAATTAATCACCTGTATCCCCACCATGTAAATAGCAAGAGGAAAACAGAATATTCTACATCACAGCTGACTGCGGAGTTCATGGCAACACACACAGGAAGCATATTCGATTTTTGGAAAAAACTAACACGGGATTTTAAACTATGGAATGGATAATACAGATTCAAATAATAAAAGTTTCTCTCTTTTTCTTCTCAGAGTCACAAGTAACAACATAGGGAAACGGCATCTCCTACCGCAAATGGGTTACTCCCACACCGGGTTTTCCTTAAGAACAGGGACACAACAGGGTCGGGCTCACCACTGTTCTCACACGTTCGGAATTCAACTATTCTTTCCACCTCCTAGGTTACAAGATACACACTGCAGTTCACCATCCTAAGCCTTGAACAAAAGCCCAAATTCCAACTTCCTACGGCACTTATTAAAGAGGATTATTTTCACTGCACGCCTGTGATCAAATGCCCTAATTCTTAACACAATCCAACAAAAAACTGCTACTGAACAGGTAGACTTAGAAGGAAAAACTGTAACATTTTTGGCACTGGCACAGAGCTAAGGAAGAAATTTCCTTTTTCTTTCTACTAAAGTGACAAATCCAACTCTAAACTCCCTTACAACTGCATAATCATCAAAACTGAGTGTCGTATTTCAAGAAGAGCCGCTGTTCTCGGATTGAGGAATAAGAAAGAGCAAGCTGAGCAGCAGAAAGTGTCAATGTAGAGCAATGACACAGAAGCTGTGCAAAGATGACACGAGGCTCAGTCCACTCCCCCGCTGCAGACCTAAGGCTCAAAGCCCATCACGGGCCACAGGCCACAGAGAGTGCAGTTTGTGGCCCACACAGAGTGCAGTGTGGGTCGTCCCGCTGCTCTGAATAGCTTATCCATGTCTGGGGCAACAGCTGAGACCAGGTCCTCAGAACCACTGGGCTAGGTTGAAAGCGATTCCCACCACACGGTCCGAGCACAGGGCCACTGAACTAGACTCCTGTCTGACAACCAGGATTTGCTTCAGAATAACCTGCTTTGTCTGCCTTAACAAACACCACAGACCAGGCAGCTCAAGCAAGACATTTATTCCTCACAGTTCTGGAGGCTGGAAGTCAGAGATCAAGGTGTCAGCAGGGCCGATTCCTCTTGAGGCCTCTTTCCGTGGCATGCAGACGGCTGTCTTCTCCCTGTGTCCTCACATGGTCTTCCCTCTGTGCATGTCTGTGCCCTGATTTCCTCTTCTTATAAGGACCCCAGTCAGACTGGATCAGGACCCACCCTAAGTGACTGCATTTAACCTAAATCATGTCTTTAAAGGCCATATCTCAGATCCCCTCTGAGGTGCCTGGGGTTAGGGCTTCAACATATGAATTTGGGGGGCACATGGTTCAGCCCACAACACCAGGGGAGCAGGGGTGGATGAGGAAAAACTGTACCTCAAACGAGCTGCCCATGCAGTGACGATGTTTGAAGCTGGGGCATAGGGATGTCATTACAAGATTTTCTCTATGCTTCTACTTGATGTCTTCATAACAAAAAGGTTTTCTTATTCACTCTTATCAAAGCTCACTTCCTAAAGTTCCACCCTCATCTGTCCTCTGAGCTCTGATTCAAGCCCTGTGGCCACAGAGCACATCTGACTCACCTGTCTCCCCAGCATCTGCGCCTGGCACACAGTCCGTGCCAATGAACGGTTCTTAAAGGAATAACCGAGAACCTCCAGTGGCTTCAGCTGCACGCAGGACTAAACCCAAACTCCCCCACCGCGCCCCCAGCCCTCCCAGCACTGTGAGGCCTTGGCCTCCACCCCTCCTGCTTCTGAACGTTACGTACACGGTCCTCCACGTGGAATTAGCTGACACCCACCCAGGTCTCTCCTGACATGATGGCACTGACCCTCTCTCATTCTCTAATGTTATGTGAGCAGCTTACTCTTCAAACAAAATACAGCGTCCTCAGCCCTTCTTCTCACTATACTAAGCATGTAATAGGCACTCAGATAAATAAATAGGATGATTTCATGTCCATCAGCTAAATCTACAGTACTTAACTGTGGCTGTTAACTCACAGCAGAGTGGGGATCAGGACGGGCAAGCTGGGTTATTACTGCTAACAGAAATGAAGAAACATTAAGACCAACAGTTAACTGCAGCGACCAAACCCATTGGGTACAATAGGCACTTGTCCCTTACTTCATGGGGCAAAATGCGGACGGCCCTTCCTGCTTCAAAGCAGCCCCCCAATCAGTACCACTGCTAAGAGAAACGTTTCCCTGTTCGCTACCTTCCTCTCGATGATGGTCAGAGCAGTAACAGACAAGCACTACAAGATTCTGATGCACTTTCTCAATCGACACTGTCATGGTCAGTGGGTAACAGAATCTGGGCGCGGCCTCTACAGCTCCTAATGTTGAAGATTAATAAATGCATGATACTATGTAAATAGTAACTCTCCAAATCAGAGAGGAATGAGCCTCACATTTGCTGGTCATTCTGGACTCATCTGACCTATGGTCTCCAGCAGGCACCTCCTGCCCTGGTCTTCCCGCCTCCTCACCCTGGGGTGCCACAGTGCCCCACAAGAATCACTTGACAACTATCTGAGAGGAAAGACATAACAAGGTATAGAGGCCCAGTTCACTTTGTTAACCCATGTTACAGCTGTGACAGCCACAGAATCAACTTAGTTATAAAAGCAATTTAGTAGGTGATAACCAGCAGTTATTTTAATGAAAAAAAAAAGAACGACATAAAAAAATCAGAGTGCATTGCTTGGAACAAGCACCATTTCTTTAAACTTTCTTTCCAGCTATAAACACTTACACACACACATGCACACAGTAATGGAAAAGGTGTAGCTGCCTGATGGCTGGAGTTACAAAAGTTTTAAAGGTGCAGGTCCAGCCCAAGCTGCCAGCTCCTCAAAGACACTGGCTGAAGGATGATTTGGCAGGTACATGAGCTGATAACCTAGGAGCTCTTCTCCCTTTTTATATGGAAACTCTCAAAATTTCACAGAAGTAGACAGAATAATGAATATTCACTGCCAAAGCATTCAGCTCTCTCTCCTCTTTTTTTTCTAGTTTGAGTAAAACAAATCTCAGAAATCATAGTATTCCACCTATAAACATCTCAGTATCTACGGCTATCAGACCATAACTTGACAAAACATATTATGAAGATTACACACCCAACAAAGTTAATAATTCCTAATTATCATTTAATATCCAGTCATACATTTCCAGAGTAACTTATAAACTTTGTTTTTTTCAGCTAAAGAATGCAAATAAAGTAGATCGATGTAAAAATATCTAACTTTGTTCAGGTTGAAATCATAGCCACCAGTAGTATGACCTATGACCTAACAGCAGCAGAAGCCAGGACCCAAATGGGGTTGAGGCCCAATGGTGACCTCCCATGGCCGTGGCTTCTCACAGTCTGACACGCTCACCTGAGTCAACTGTTTTTCTAAAAATGCGCACATTCCAACTCAAGTGCACACCTAAGTTTCTTATAAAAAGAAAGCACATCCTAACAGAATAGTGTCAAAATACACACAACTTGGGTCTCTTTTGTAAGAAGGCAGTCTCATTCTCCCAACTCCAAATCAGGACTTGTGGTCTGAAAGGTACTAGTCACTCTGGGGACATCCAGGCAGGAGAGTGACCCTGTGGTCATTCCTACTCCCCAAGCCCCACACCTCTAGCAGCCAGTGGACTTCTATGTCCACTCACTCATCGCCCAGAAGTACCAGGACCTACCCATCTCCCCAGTGGCTCCTCCTGCATCCCTATCACCCAGCGCCTTCCACGGGACATTACAGGGGTGTCAAATCACCCTCATCATATGTGCCAGGGTAGCCTGAGAAAGAACAGGGCTGTACCTGGGGCCACTTTATATGAGATCCACTCTGGTCTACTGGTTCTCTGGCAGCGCGCTGATTCCTACCTTGAGGAAATAGGCCACGTTAGAACAAGCCTGAATAACTGCTTGACAAACACCAAGACAAATGTCTGAAGACCAGAAAAAGCTCACCAATCCACATTTTTAAAGGTCTAAATCGGCATTTTTTGACAGCGCTAACCTGGAAAGAGAATTTAAATGTCTAAACTGTACTTTTATAAAACTATTGTCATTACTTCTGCTATTTTAGCTTGAATTTGTATATAAGTTTGAAAATAGGTATCTCTAAAATAGGTAATGAGAACAACTTAAGTACCAAATTTCACGAGTTGGAAGTGACCTGACATTGACTAGGGAGCAGAGCAGGAAGGTCTGCCAGCTCGCAATTGGCCGAGAGCAACCGGTACACTGTGCTAAGTTATGGCCTGGATAAGAAGCCATGCCCCAGAGCTCTCTGTCTGGCCTGCCTGTGGGAAAATGAGCTGGGGCAGGGACAGCATATAGAGACAACACAAAACTCCAGGCTCAGGCAATGAGGTAACAACTGATTAGAGGTAGCAACTGTCTCCTCTAATAGAGACAATGAAATTCATCATTAACCTTTTCTACGCCTAAATCTTTCCACTGCCCCCAACTCCAAAATTCTTCAGTTTTACTGGTTTTTTCACTTCTACTCCAAAACCTCAGAAATGTCTTACTGCTTCTCTCTGTCTCTCTCAATATTACTGAATGTTTTAACGTTTCTACCAAAGCTGGCAGAATGCTCTAGAAGAAATTCAGTCAATCCCATCCTTCTCCATCAGACAGGTTAGCACCCACTTGAAAGGAATGACTCTTCCTACCAGGCACCATTTGGCCTGACTGTGGAAGATGCTGTGTGGCTAGGACCGGTGCCTTGCTGGGAGTGAGCTAGCAATTCTCTTGAATGCTGGCAGCCAAGAGCACTGGGGACAGGTCATCTCCTCTAAGGGCCCTGGCCCACCTGTCTGTCTGCGACAGGGAAGGATGGAATTGACTGAAGATCTTCTGGAGGCTTCTACCAGCTTTAGTAGAAACATCAAACTCAGCTTTCCCCCCTTATGGTGGGCAGCATCCCTCTGCAGTCCAATGCTTGCAGGCTGAATCACCTTCTTAGGCTGTTTCCAGACTTAAACTATCTTTGTAGGTAACTGCAACAGATATAGCACTTAAATTAGACATGCATGTTCATAATGTAACAAAACAACGAGCAAAGAAAGTGAGAGAGGCAGCACCACACAATCCCCAGAAGACCACCCAGCTATATGTGATTTCAAACATGACCTTTTTTAAATGGGGCACCTTGTGAAACAAGGTGATGAGTAATCGTCATTGGAGGACATAGCTGGCTCTGAAGAGCGGAGGGTGGTAAAATCATAGGATTTATCAAGGTCTGTTTTAAACTTGTGCTTAAAAGTGCACACACACACTTATTAAAACGAAAACGACAGGTAAGACATAAAGACTGTATCTGAAACACATGCATTTCATGGAAACCCATTTTCCATTTTAATGGTAGCTTATCCCAAGTGGTTATTTCAGTCTCCTTACAATGCTGAGTTTATCAACTACTCTAACCTTTAATTAAAGCCACATTCTTAAAACTACATAAACTAAGGAGCGTTGTCTTGAACTACGTCCGAAATCCAAGTGCCAAATGTAACGTCATTAAAATCACTCAGCTGCTACTAGGTAGGGCAAAACTCAACCCGTGAACTGGCTGTACAGCGAAGCACAGCTTTTGCTTTTACTTGACATCAAAAAATTTAAGCCAACTAAGCGGCAACTGTTTCCACATTAAGCTTACACCCCATTGTCTCTAAGATACCAACCGTGCAAAACTTTCCGGGCCCTAACCGGGGCCAGCTCCTCTGCAGCCCCTGGTCACTGACCCGAAGGAAAGGCCATGTGGCGAGCCTGGGTCTGGGGAGAGTCACTGACCGGAAGGGGCGGAAAGGCGTGGCTCCTTCCTCCCCCGCCCGCCGGGCCGGCGGGACCACCTAAGCCCATTGTCCAGGGGCTCGCCTCCTATCCCATCCGCAGAGACCGACTCCCGCGGCCCTGTCCCGGGCCTTACCGTGCGCCGTCCGCCCAGGGACCTCAGCCCGCCCGCCACGGTCACCTCCAACCGTGTGCGCCCCCGGACCTCCCCACGCCGGGCCTCCCCGTCCCAGGCCTCTCCACGCCGGGCCTCCTCAAATCAGACCTCCCTTCCCTGGACCTCTCCAAGCCGGACCTCCCTGCGCCCCACAGCAGCAGACGGAAAGGAGGTCCCGAGGGATCCTCCCCTGTCCCCCCCGAGCCCTGGCCCCTCCGCCCGCCTCGCCCTGGGGTCCAGCCCGCCTCCCGCCGGTGAGGACGCGCCCACGCACGCTCACCTTCTTGCCCTTCTTGCCTTCCTCTTCCATGTCGCTGCGAGCCGCCCCCGCGGCCCGGCCCGCCCCGCCCCGGGAGCCCCACGTCGCCCGCAGCCGCTACATGCTCGCCGGGCCCCGCGGCCGCCGCCGCTGCCGCTGCTCCAGCGCCGCCCGCCCGGCCGCAATCTCCACCCGCGGCCGCCAGGGGCCGTCGGTGCCCCGCGCCCCGCACCCCGCACTTCCGGGCCGAGGGCGCGGCCACGCCTCCGCCACGCCCCGCGCGCACGCCCCGCCCCCTCCCAGCCCGCACGCCCCGCCCCCAACCCTTCAGGGCGGCCGGGAACGCCCCCTTTCTGCCCCTCCCCTTCACGGCGGCAGAGCCGCTTCTATCCCGCCCCACGGTCTATAGAGGGAGCGAGAGTGCGTCTGCCCCGCCCCCAGCACGCCCCCTGCCCCTCAGGGCCGCGAGAGCGGCTACAGCTTTTCAATTCTGCCGCCATCCTTAGGGCAGCCACTTCCCAGCCTACCTCGCGCTCAGGAGGCCAAGCTCAGGCCGATGGGAAACGGAGGGCGTGGCCGGCAGGAGGAGGAGGGTGGGGCTGGTGGGAAGGGGAGGGGCGGGGCCGGTGGGGGCGGGGCTAGAGGCAAGCGGAGGGAAGAACCGGTGGAAAGGGGTGGGGCCTGTGGGGAGGTGAAGGCGGGGCCTGCAGGAGGGGTGGTGCCGGTGGCAAGGGGAGGGCGGGGCGTGCAGGGGCCGCTCCTTTCTTTTTCTCATTTTGCTTCTTCGTTCCCACCGCTGCAGTGTCAACTTTAAAATAAAATAGCCAGTTATTTTACTAGCAAAATAAGTTTATTTGGGACACGCAAACTATAGGGAACCACAAGCAAGTCCAGAGAACAAAAAGGGAATTGGGAGGGGCTGTTCTAAATGAAAGTTCACTGGAGGAGAGTAAGAGTGTAGGGTGGTGATGGCTAGTCATTGGCCTAGCTGGGGCATTTTCCATAGGCTATGCTAGTCACCAGGGAAAAAGAAAACCTTCCTCCTGCTGGGGTAGTAAAGTAGTAGCCAACTTCCTGTTGGAGTTGCAAGGTATGTCCCTCCCTGTTTGGGGCAATTGACAAATAGTGGTAGGGAATGAGAGCTCCCTCTACAGGCCTTCCTGACTACAATTTTAGTTGAGGTTTCCTTTATTAATTTCCACATTTTCCCTTTTGATCAAGATCTTTCTCTGAAAGCATTGCTGGTCCAGAGTCAGGTTTTCTGACTTCACTAACCTTTATCCCTCAGTACCAGGAAAGAACTTCCCTGGGTATCCTGTCCCACCTTAGAGGGAAAGTGCACAGATGGTAAACCTCTTGATGCCACAGTGAGTAACAAAGAAGGGTATTAGGGAGAACTCTCAGGGATTTCTTATTCAAAGTCTGTATTTTGTCAAGGTCATAAGTGTTGGAAATCATCTTGAAGTACCCAGCTAACATCACCTTATTAGGCAAGTCATTTTTACAAAGGTTCAACATCCAGCAGGTACAGAACTTAACAAGTATACAGAGCAGAATTAAAAACAACTTAAACCCAGTTTGTATGATGGCTCTAAACCAGGAGCCCAGACCTAAGGGTAACCAGCTAAATAGATCAAAAGACCATGGATCGTCACATGAAATTTGCTGTAGCCATTGTCCTTGTTCCTGAATTTTATGTAATTGGGTTTGTACTTCTCCAGAGCCATTTATGCATGTACAACAAGAGGTGTATGTTATCACACAGACAGCTCCTTGCTCAGCAAGTACATAATCAAAGGCTATATGATTATCCAAAACTATTTTAGCCAATGAGTCAAGCAGTCGTTGCTGAGGTGAAACTGCTTTGACTTGTGGAATAGGCCAACTTTCCTAATGTTAGGGAGAGATTTCTGGTCATTTGTTTATTGGCACTTACTCCAATCCATGGAAAGAAAGCTCTCCCTGCAGAGGCAAACCCAGAATCACATGCACCTCCTGGAAGTTCTCATTTAAAGTGAGTACAGAAGTTTAAAGGGACAGACCAATGAGAGGCTTCTGTTTTGTTGTGAAGAGAGACTAGAACAGTGAATACAACAAGGGGACACTGTCCTTTTATCCTCTAGCTATCAAGGCAATGTGTTGCCCAAGTATTAAGACCATTACCAAAATCTCCATATATAGATATAGCCAGGAGGTATGCACAAGCCTCCTGCATAAATGTTAATCTATGGACCCATTCATTGGTATAGAGGCTTTAGCATCATTCAACCAAGGCTCAGATACTATATTATCAAACGGCTACCTAAATATATGTGTATGTCAGTGAGCTTAAAAATGGCCTGATTTACAGTGGCTGTCCCACGCAGTTTCTTATATGGATATTTGAAAGATCTCATTTCCCCAACCCAGGGTTGGGTTAGATTGAAGCAAGGAATGAGGTTAGGTGGGCTTACTACCCTAATTTATAAAATGGGCCCATGGAACAATTTAAACGTACATTTGGAATTCTGGCAAAATTACTTATAGGGTGAATAAGCAGTCATTACTGTCTTGGACAGATCCAGGCTTCTGATGACAGGTCTGACAATCAGAGAGGTTTCCCCCTTTCACAATAGATTTGGAAACGCAGACAAGGGCATTGTCTTTCCAAGAAAGAGAGGAAGAAAATAAAGTAAGAAGCAACAGTGAAAAAAGAGATTACAGACCTGAATCCAGTCATCTTGGGAAAGCTGTCTCCTTCAAATGCTGCCCGCTTCAATTCCTGGAAATCTTTAATTTCAGGTCACCAGATGGTATGCAGGTCCAGTCAGGGTTAGAAGCCTTCTTTATGTGCAACACGTGAATTTAAGTGTCCACTCCCTGGACTTTGGCAGCACAAGGGTTAGTCAGTAATATCTGACAGGGGCCCTTCCAGGGAGGCTGGAGAGAGTCCTTTGGGAGGTATCTTTTCCAGTAGACAAAATCTCCAGGTTGCAGTGTGGTGTTTTGGGGTTTTCATCTCCTGGGAGCGCACTGTGAAAAGATTGCTCCTGAAACATCGTTATTTTCAACAGAAGCAATTAGGCCTTTACCATATTGAAGCATATCTCCCTTTGTTATCTGTGAATCAAAAGAAGCAGAAGCCAAGTGCATGGGGCATCCTGTAGTTATCTCAAAAGGTGAGAGTTTATGAGCCTCAGAGGGGGTAGACCTAAAATTTAGAAGAACTGGGGGCAGTGATTTGGCCAGGGTATCTGGAGGGTTTCTACAAAGTTCACCAATGGAGTCTTAATAATGTCATTAGTGCATTTGACCAGTCTAGAGGATTGAGAATGATAACCACAGTGAAAATGCTGCAGAACCAGCCAAACAGCACAGGCCTGTCCAAGTACTTGACCAGTGGAATGAGTTCCCTAGTGACTATGAAGTTCGAGGGGGGTTCCCCGGATAGGGATAGTCTTTTCTAACAGAATTTTAGCCACAGAAGAAACAGTGACCTATCTACAAAGGAAAGCTTCAGTCCAGTGAGAAAACATGCAGACCATAACCAAAGATATTTATATTCATGAGACAGGAGAAGCCATATGAAATCCATTTGCCAAACCTCAAATGGTCCACTGAGAAATTTAAAGTATCTGGGAACAATACAGGCAGGTTTTCCTGAATTATGTTTTGGATAGGTATGATAAGCAAAATGGGCACTTTTTGCAGGCTTACTAATATTTCCCCGCCAGTACTGGTGCATAACTCTTACCATTTTATCAGTGGACCAATGATTCAAGGCATGTGCAGAGGTTAGCAATGGGAACTTCACAGACTCCGGTAGCACTGGGTTGTTATTTGCTCCAAACCAGAGCTTTCTCTTTTTGTCAAACCAACAATTGCTGAATTTCCAATCTTGTTTTTCTTTTTCTGAGGCTGATTGTTGAGCTTCTCTAGCCAATTTACTAAGTTATCATTTGGGGAAATATCCCTTTGAATCATGACAGAGGTTTGGCTGCTCTTGGTTCCTTTAAGAGTAGCATTCATGGCAGGAGTATCAACAAGGTGATTCCCTTCAGCTTCCAGAGGGTCAAGCTCAGAATGTCTCAAGATCTTAATAATAGCTAAAATGGTAGGTAAAAGTTTAGCACCCATAATTCCTGAACATAGGAGCCATCTTTAATTTTATTTCTGCTGGAAATAAGGAAACTACATTGTTTCCACAACATTCCAAAATCATGATCTACTCTGAAAGTATATCTACTATCAGTAAATGTTGGCAGTTTTGTCCTTGGCTACAGTGCTGGTCCATGTGATTGCGTATAATTCAGCTTGTTGGGCTGTTGTAGCCAAAGGCAAAGACGCTGCTTCGATTACATCAAAAGATGTTGCTGTTGCATATCCAGCACAATATTTGCCATTGTCATCTTTTAAATAAGAACCATCCTTGAACCATGAGAAGTCAGCATTACCAAAGTAGTTTCCTACAGATCATCACAAGAAGTCAGGAAGTGATCTGTCAGCTTTAAGCAGTTGTGAGGGACTCCATCCATAACGGTGGGGAGAAAAGTAGCAAGGTCAAGGATATTACAACATAAAAGACTTATGTCAGGAGCAGTTAACAAAAGGATTTTATAGGTGAGGGAACTGGCTGAAATACGTTGAGTGTGGTCTGAATTCAGGAGGGCTTCCACAGCGTGAGGTACAAAAAATGCTAAAGGGGATCCCACAATGATCTTCTTGGTGGCGTTAAACAGAAGGGCAGTGGCAGTAATGTCTCCAAGGCAAGGGGGGTTATCCCCTGCCACAGGGTCCAGTTGATGGCCATATATGGGTCAACGGTGTCCCCGTGTTTTTGAGTGAGCACCCCAAGGGCAATCCCTTCCTTTTCATATATAGAAAGGAGAAAGGGAATCTGATAATGGGATGCCCAAGGGCAGGGGGGTTCATTAAGTGCTCCTTTAAGGCTTTAAAGGCTACGTCATCTGGTTCTCCCCATAAAATTGGATCAGGGTTGTTGTTCTTTAATAAAACACACAGAGGTTTGGCCAAAAGAGAGAAATTTGGAATACAATTTTGACAATAGCCATCTAACCTGAGAAAACCTCACAACTGATGTTTAGTTTGGGCTTTTGAGAAACTCAGGACACTATGATGACTGTCTGGGTCTAGGTATAGCCCTGATTTCTATATCAGATGCTCTAAATACCAAACCTGGGTCTGCACAAACTGCAATTTTTTCTTGGTGACCTTGTGTCCCTTTAAGGCTAAAAGCTTTAGCAAGTGGATGCTGTCTTCCTGTGAGGAGGCTTGGGAGGGAGAGCAAAGCAGCAAATTGTGCACATATGCAACAAAGTAGAGCCTCTAGGAAACTTCATATCATCCAGATCAGCCTTTAAGATATATGAGGAATAAGAAAGACTTTCCGTAAAACCCTGAGGCATTACTGTCCAGGTGAATTGTTTTCCTTTCCAAGTGAAAGCAAAAAGGTATTGGCTACCTTCATCAAGTGGAATGCTAAAGAATACACTGCATAAATCAGTTACAGTAAAGAATTTGCCCTCAGTTGGGATGGATGCCTGGAGTGTATAAGGATTAGAAACAATAGGGTGTTGAGGGATGACAATATTATTTATTGCTCAGAGGACCTGGACAAAACTTCATCCTCGGCCAGTGGGTATTTTTAAGGAGAAAATAGGAGTATTACAGGGACTAGTGCAGGGGACAAGGCCTTGGACATTGTAGTCCTCTATTATCAGCTTAATGCCCTGGAGGGCCTCTTTATTTATAGGGTATTGATTAATTCTGGGAAGAGGCTTTGGGGGTCTATTTGGATCTTAATCGGAGGTGCACTGTGGATACTGTCAATATCAGTTGTGTATTTTGCCCATAAAGACGGTGGTAGCTGGTCTAATAGGGACAAACGACTAGTATCCTTGGAATTAGCTTCACTGTAATCAGAGACAGAGTAAATAGAAGATGTTGAAGGGTCATTTAATTCACCTAGTTGACCATTTTGGTTGCTGCTGTCAAGTTCTAGAATTATTCCCCTGTTTTGGGAAAAAGAAATTCCAGCATGATATTTTTCTAAGAAATCTTGGCCCAATAAATGAATAGGAGCAGAAGAACTAAGGAGAAAAGAGTGAGTATCTCTCAAATGGCCTAAACAAAAGGGGATGGGTTTAGAGACAAGACCAGTGGGCTTTGTTTGAGACCCCACTATCTGAACGGTTTCAGTACTCCAAGGCAAGGGCTGTTTAATAACAGTGGGGCTGGACACCAGAGCATGGCTCCAGTCTTAATAAGTACAGGGAGAGATTCATTCCCAATCTGGAGAGTGGTTTCCACAAGTTGATTAAGGAGAAGGATTGGGAAAAGCTCCTGTGGTTCCTTGGAGCCCTGTCCCTGGAGATTAGGAAGGCACTGGAAAGAGTGATTAGAGAGCTGAAAACCCCTGGAGTGCTTATGCTTCAGTCAGTGTCTCTTCAAATGCTCTGGCTTTTCACAATAATAGCAGAAACCAGAAAATTTCTGGTTCTACCCAGGAGCCTCCATTTGTTGAAGTTGAAAATAAAGTATTTTTGTGGTCTTCCTTTCAATTGAATCATCTAGGGTCCAATGAGCTGGTCTGATATAGTCACCAAATCTGGAGTGGACACAGTCTCCCATTCCATCCTGGTCCTTTCTACTAGAAGGGAAAGGTCCTGGTTCAGCCCAGTGGATTTAACAGTGATTTTACTCAGTGGATTTAACATCCATAGGGAAGCCAGAATTTTCTTTAAAAGCAATCTGAAGCCAACTGTAATAGTCATAAACAGGTTCCTCAGGCTTTCATGTGCAAGCCTGAATTTTGTTCCAATCAACAGGCTTGGGAAAAGCTATTGTGATTGCTCCGTGGAGATTTCCAGCGAGTATTCTAGCATCTTTCCAAAAGTTAGAGGTTTCTTTTCCTAAATCCCTTTCAGGATGTTCCCATCAGGCCAGTTTCATCCAATGTTGGGCCTGACCTTCACCAACAAGCATGTGGATTAGTTGCTAGAAATCCAAAAACCCCAGATAGTAGGTCTGAACAACTATGTTAAATTCATCAGCAAATCTATGGGGTCTTCCGTTGCTTTTGGAAAATTCTTAACACAATTCTGCTTTAGTCCAGGGAACATATGAGATTTGGGGTTTATTTAGATCCTCAGAGGGCTTAACTTTAAAGAGGCAGATTCTAATAGATTCAGAAGAAGAGAGGGCAGGGACAGGTTCAGAGAAGAGAAGTTTGGCAAGAGAATTAAAACGGAGAAGGGGAGGGTATAGAGAAGGTGGAGGTGGTGCAGAAGGGAAAGAGGAGGATGGCGTCAGGGGCAGAGCTTGAGACAAAGGAGCAGAGGAAGGGGAACATGAGGCTTCAGTGGAAGCCATTTTGTTCTCTTGTTTGTTTGGTTGTCTTGGTTAATTTAGATAACAGCATTTTGCAGAGAGGCAATTTCAGAGTCCTGAATATGTTTAGAAGTCCAAAGGTATCATTTAAAATAGGCATCCCATTCAGTCTGTTTAATTTTAGAGCTGCGTCTTTCTAATTTAGTTCCGAGAAAATCAAGTTTGGAGAGATGGAAAATTCTCCACAATGGCCGTTGGTGTTCTAAATCATTTTTAGTTAACTCAGTACATTTAGTTAAAAATGTGCATGAAAAGGGACCATAGTTTTTTAACATAAAACTGGCTGAGGTCCCTGAAGGAGGGCTGCCCTTAGAGCATTTAGATGACTGGGATCCCAATTCTCAAATTTTTCCCAGGACAAAAGAAAATTCCTAGCTAGCCCTATTCCAAAAGGAACTTTACTAAAGTTTCAGTACACTTCTGAAGAAAATAACCGATTGATCCCCGAGGATGAAGCCTTGACCGAGAAAAGACAAAGCCTTTCATGATCCCAAATAAAGTCAGAAAGCTCAAAATGCAAGGAGACTGGAGCTCAGAATCCAAGAGGAGACTTACCAAACTGAAAGTTGGTGGCAACTCATGGAAGCAATGAGCACAAGGGGCTCAGGGAAGGTACCTCACTCGATTCCAGGGGTCGTCATCTCTCAGGGGCCGCCTACTTGGGATCCCACTTTCTGACACCACTTAATGTCAACTTTAAAATAAAATATCCAGTTATTTTACCAGAAAAATGAGTTTATTTAGGAACAGCAATTAGCAATTTGGGACCTACAAACTACACAAACCACAGGCAAGTCCAGACAACAAAGAAGGGGAGCTTGCTTGTACAGAGAAAAAGTGGGAGCTGAGAGGAGCTGTTCTAAAGGCAAGTTCTTTGGAAGAGAGTAAGAGTTCAGGGTGGCAGTGACTCCTCATTGACTGAACTGTGATGTTTGCCATTGGCTGGGCTTGTTGCCAGGTAAGAAGAAAACCTTCCTTCCTCCTGCTGGTGTAGTAGAGTAGTAGCTAACTTCCTGCTGGAGATGCAAGGTAGTTTCTTTCCATTTGGGGTAACTGACGCTGAGTGGTAGGGCATGAGAGCTCCCTCTACAGGCTCTCCCTACTCCAATTTTAGTTAAGCACTTCTTTATTAATTTTCACAACCACGAAGCCCTTTTCTAAGACTTCTGTTTCAATGCCGGCCTTCCTTAGACAAACAGGTCAGGAAAGTGGAAATGCAACATCAAGCATGTCTGGACCCTATCAGAATAAAACATAGAACCTTAACAGTCACCTGGGATAACTGCCACCTTTTACAGAAGAGGTCCAGAGAATTAGGTGGTTTGCCCAAAGCAGACTGCAAATTGGAGTCAGCGGCAGCAGGCCAGCCATTTTGCCACTAAACCAAGCTGCCAGTAAAAACCATACAGCACAATTAGCATGCAAACTGATGCCAAGCAAGCCAATACTTGTCTCAACTGATTTAGTTAAAGTATTGGATCCTGTGCCAGTATCAATGTATGGTCTCTCAGCTCCATATTCACTCTCATTTCCTGCTCTGTGGGATGGAGCCAGGTCCTTTGAGCATTCCTCCTTTACCAGGTGACCCAGTATAAAGCTTTGCCAGCAGAAGCTGCTGAGAGGCAGTGCAGGAAGAAGGGGCTTTGCTGCCTGGTTCTGGTGAGCTCTCTCGGCAAGCACCTGCAGAAGGAGAGGCTCTGCAGGGCCCACCTCCCTACATCAAGGGAGCTTCTCCAGTACAGGTTCTCTGCAGCATCCGCTCTGCAGTGCACAGCTGCCAGCAGATTCCTCCAGCACCCACCTTGGGGAGTTTTATATCCAAGTGCTTCAGCAAGACACCTCCCCATGAACAGCTTTCCCCGCATTCCAGAGGACGGACTTCCGCTAGGTTCTGCCAGCACTTCTCTGCAATTCAGTGAGCTGTAGCTACGCTCTCTTCAACAGTCTGGATCTCAGCCCTGGGGGTGTGGGGAGGTTTATTCCCTGGGAACTTTATCTCAGCTCTCAGAATAGTAGCTGCTCCTTATTTTTACAATTCTTGATTCTTCAGTTCTCTTCACTTTTACTATCCAATCCCTTGTACCTAATCCCCTTATACTTAATAATCCTTTATAGTAAATCTTTCCTGTACCGTGTTTCTGTCTCCTGACTGGACCCTATTTGGTACAGATACCAAAGAAATAGTTGGTCTCTAGCATTCTCCAAAGGTATTAGGTATTCCAGTCCCTTTGGCACAGAAATCGGAAGTGCAGGAAATGATCCTTCAATCTACCTTCTGCAATAATTTAGCTTACTACATTCACAGACAGAAATAATGCAGGGCATTTGGTATTTATTCTCCCACCATTCACAGAACAGAGGCCTAATATTTAAGGTCTTCCACTAATGTACATTTCCATACTTATCACTCTGTAATGCAGTAAATAACACTGCTAAAACTTTCCTCAACCTGTGTTTTAGGAAAAACTCACTCTACTCCTGTATTTCTCCTTTACTCTCACACTATACACCACACTCACAACACTTCTGACACCAGATGCGTGAGAGTTTTTCCCACATCATGCAATTCTGTGACACCAGCCAAAAGTCCTACACTTTAACTCCATTCTGACACTGTCTATCTGGAGATAGCGTCAGATCCCACAGGTTAAGGACTCAGTCCCACAAAGTCGCCCTGCCCCCCACTTCCGATGCCAATCTCAAGTGCAGGTTGTCACCTGTGCTTCTGATCAATCAGAGATTCCCACAACCCCTTCCCTGGGTTTAATTAATTTGCTAGAGTGGCTCACAGAACTCAGAGAAGCAGTTTACTTACTGTTTACCGCTTCATTATTCAAGGATATGATAAAGGATATAGATAAACATCCAGATGGAAGAGATGCCTAGGACAAGGTATGTGGGAAGGGGCACAGAGCTTCCATGCTCTCTCCTCAGTGAACCACCCTCCCACCACCTCCACATGTTCACCAACCCAGAAGCTCTTAGAACCCCATAATATTGAGACTTTACGGAGGCTTCCTCACATAGACGCAATGACTTATTAACTCCATTTCCAACCCCTCTACCATCTCTGGAGGATGGGGGTGGTGCTGAAAGTTCTAAGCTTCTAATTATGGTCTTTCTGGTGACCAGCCCCCATCCAGGAACCATCCAGGAGCCCACCCAGAGTTGCCTCATTAGAAAAAAAAGACACTTCTGCCCAGGAAATTCCAAGGGATGTAGGAGTTCTGCGCCAGGAACTGGGGGAGAGACCAATATGTGTATTTTCTATTATCTCACAACCTGACCCTCGGCTGACTCTCCTCAGGCTTCTTCAAATCCACACTCACAGACCAGGCTTCAAGTAAAATTCTGCCTACTAATAATCAGATGGTGATAATTTTGGAAATAAACGAGGACCAACCAAATGAGAACAAGCAAAGGCTATGCGTTCAGAGTTGGCTATAGCGAGAAAGTCGCCCCTGTCACTTGGTTTGGCACAGACCCAAAGGCAGGCAGGGGATGGGAGAGCTTCATGGTGGAAAAAGGGGGGCTCATGGGTGTCGTGATGGGGGTTGTATGCCGGGGGAAGCTGGAGGTGGGCTAACTAGAAGTGGGGCATCCTCGTGATTGATTAGGGGAGTGTGTTTGGCTGTCTTTGATTGGTGCTAAGTAGGAAGTGGAAACAAAAATTGGGGAAGTTGTCAGTTATTGACCAAGTCCTGGTCATCTGGCTCATTTGGATTGTTGCAGGAGTTATGGTGTGGCTTCCTGGGTTGTCACTAGAGAAAGCAATCTGACTTCCCCTGAGTCTAACTAACTTGCAGCAGCTGTCTTCCTGGGCTGGTTGCTGCAGGTTGTGGGTCAGAGGTCTATTTTTATATTTGGTCTACTCATTGTCCATTTGTGTATTCAGTCTCTCATAACAGACACCGATGAGGCCAGCTGCAATGTTAACAGAAAACAATATTTCTCCCAAGGTCTCACCTTGGCTATAAAGTGTACTAACAGCCTCCTTCTTTTGCGCAGTCACTACTTTCTTACCAATAACCTCTCTAGCCTGCTCTGTGGCCCCACCTCATGAACAAAAATGACTGAGATCCAATTACTAAATTGTCTGCACTTCATGGAAGCAACAATCTAGAGCTGAGTCTCACTTCCCCTCTCCTCTCCTTGAATTATTCATTGCAATCCCCAAATCTTACAAAATCCCCTTTCTACTCTCATAATGAGAGGCAGCCCAGAATCCCCTGGGGTTCTCCTTTATTGCAGCAGATTAATGAACCAAACTTTGTTGGACGCCTGGTTTGTCCCTGGTAGACTTGGCTGTTGGGCTTTATCACCCAGCTCAAGTATCACCTCTTCCACTAAATCTTTGGATGCAATTTTTCCCTCCTCCAGACCCCAGAGCACTTTATTCATATTGCTGTGATGCTAGAGTTAACCATGTTAGGACTAGACTGGAAATAACTATGTTATTTCCTCTACTAGATTGTAAGCTCCTTTAAAGATAGGGACTGAGTGGGATTCCTCTTTTTTTTTTTTTATGATAACCTAGCATTATTTTTTTTTAAAGATTTTATTTTTTCTCCCCAAAGCCCCCCAGTACATAGTTGTATATTCTTCGTTGTGGGTCCTTCTAGTTGCAGCATGTGGGATGCTGCCTCAGCGTGGTTCGATGAGCAGTGCCATGTCCGCGCCCAGGATTGCGAACCAACGAAACACTGGGCCACCTGCAGTGGAGCGCGCGAACTTGACCACTCGGCCACGGGGCCAGCCCCGGGATTCCTCTTTGTATCTGAGAAGTTCTGAGAGAAATGGCACACACCTGGCCAGATTGATGGACGGGCACTGATGTTACCTGAACACAGCTTCATACACATGCTTCCTAGCTAGACTAGTTTTCAAGAAACCCCTGAACTGAAATTTATCCTCAATTGGCCTACTCAAAGACAGTTTTGCTGGACTCACGTATTTGCTAGTTTCCAACTAACTGTGGGGTTTTTAAGTGAATTTTTTCACTGTTCCTAAGGCTGACTGCAGTTTTTTCCTTTTTGTTCCTCTCACCCATCAACTGTCTCCCTCATATGAGAACTAAATAGCTAGCAGATAGCTAACTAGATGTCCCTGAGTTGTTCTTTGACATGCCATGCAACACCTCATACCATGCTGTGCATGTGATAAATCCAACGTTGACTTAATTCATGAAGAAAAGAATTTCTTTAAGAGTTGATTCAGGTGAATTTTCAATAAATTTATATATCCAGTTTCTGGGCCTATAAATGATAAAGGAGGAAACCAACTCTAGATTATAATGACCCCTCAGAAGCACTGCTGCCCCATGTGGCCCCCAGTGGAAGAAAGCTTGCATGCCCTACTTTGACATCTCTTTGGCTTTAGGCCTCTGTATTCCTCCAGAGCCAAATTGCTAATTTTCTTTTCAGGCATACATCCCAGTTGGCTTGGTAGAACAGTGGAGTTACTCTTCTGAGATGTAGTTGTGGAAAGGTCTTTTCAAAATTCTGGTAAGTAGTTAAGATACTTAACTACTGACAGTTCTGTCTCTCTGCCAGTCTCATGCAACCTCCTAGTATAATGCGATTGAGCTTTGAGTACGTCGTTTTTAATGTTTGGCATCCTTTCTTATTACTTGGATAAGAGTTTCCATGGAGCGTCCTCCCCTCTCTAGTGAATTTTGTTTGTTACCATCTTAGAAAAAAGTTCTTCTCTTTCAGTCCTGGGAGAGCCCACCCTTTTTGGTCACACATATAAACTCACATCCTCACACTCATACTCTGGCCCTCCATAACCATTTACCTTCCCGGTTCTCTTTGATTATCTCGTGGCAGTGACAGAATGGAAAGAGCATTGAGGGGGAACAACCTGCATCAAACCCTAGCCTTCTATGAGATCTTGAGCAAGCCACTTAACCTCTTTGGGTGAATGTAGTTAGTTTCCATGTTAGCAGTCTGCAAGTGATATTCCTGCCCTATCCGTCTCATGAAATTTAATGAAGTAATTGGATTTGTATACTGTAAACTGCTTGAATGTATATACCAGGTGCTACACATAAAATATGAGTTTCATGTACTGCTCTGCTTTTCTTTACTTACAGAACCAAGTTCTCCCCTTCCCAGCCTGATAGTCAAGCCCCTTGACTGTGTAGTCCTTATCCACGTCTCCTTAGACTTAGCTGTATCTCCAACAAGCCATGCCCTTTCCAGTCTCAGGACCTTCCAATGTGGTTTCTTCAGCAGGGGGCAGGGGGATGGAATATAATTAAAAACAAAATCTCCTCCCAACTCAGAAAACCTCTCCACAAAAGTAGAAGAAAAAGAAAACAATTTTATTGAAAAAGCGCTAAACCAGAATGTGATGTGCACCACCCGCAATCCACTAAAGGGATGCAAAGACAGAAAGAAACTTCACTCTCCTATATAGCTAAGTGGACAGAGCCCATTACACTAGACAGGTTGTGCAATTTGGAGTCAGGTGACAAGTGGACCCTTAACATCCCAGGACACGGGAGATCGAGCTTTGTCCCCCTTGACAATTACATTTCAAAGTGAGGGCTCCCAAGTCCTTGGGAAACATTCCTGAGTTGTGAGACTAGCCTGAGCTTACTTAGCCATTAGGGATTTATTTGAAAAGTGCAGAAAATGAAATTCTGAAAGCAAAAGGGCTGTCTTCCTCATTTTGAACAAGGATGACCCAGGTCCCGCTCCTCACTTCTGGGGCCTTCCCCCCACCCCGCCCCGCTCCCGGGCGGCTTCCGCTCTCCAGCTCCTTTACAGGGCCCACCCGCTCGCCTTCCGGCCCCAGGCCCCACCCGCGGTTAGACACCAGGCGCCCGGCTTCCCCCGGCACCAGACTTCTGCTCGCCGTTCTCACAAGATACAACGAGCAGGCGCCGCGAACGCGCCCCAGGTGACGTCATCGCGCCGGGCCCAGGGGTCACGTGATCCCGCGCGCGGCCTTCGGCGGACTGCGTGGTGACGTAGGCGCGGGCGTGCGCGGCAGAAGCCATGGCTGGTGGATGAGGCGTGTTTGTGCGGCCGCGGGCCGCTGCCGGGCATCGTCGTCATCCGAGGCCATCGAGGGCCCCAGGTGGTACCTGCGCTCTGCTGAGGCCAGGTAAAGATTGTGGGGTCTGTGGGCCCGGTGGGAGGGCGCGTTGGCCCCTCTGCTGTCGCTGGCTGGGCCGCGTCGGTCGGGTGCGGAGGGATCGGGGGTGCCCGACCGGGCGCGGTCGGCCCTGCGGCTAGGGGCTCGGCGGGCGGGGGTCTCCAGCCGGGCTTCTGAGGGTCCCATTCGGAGGACACATGCGGCCTTGGGGGCAGCGCTGGGGGAATGGGGTCGTGCGTCCGGCTTGCCCCGAGGGAAGGGACTTGGGCGCGTTAGGAGGCCGGCTTGAGCTGGCCGCGTGCCTTCTCGGGGCCGGCCCTCGGCTCCCCGCAGCAGTTCTTCGCGGAGACGCGCTGCTGAGTGTCGCTGCCCGGGCCCCGCGCCCACCTCCCGGAGCCCGGCCCGCTGTTTTCTCCACCGTTATTTCACAGGGAAAACCGAGCCTACTTCTGTGTCTTGGCCTACAGTTCCGAAGTGTTTTCTGAACGTAAAGTCCACACCGAGAAGAATGTGGGAGAAAAGGCCGTTTTGTGAATGATATGATGATAGGGAGGTTTCTCTGGTCGCCTAAGTGTAGGAAGCTCAGCTCTAGAATTACACGGTCGTAGGGAGTAAAATTCGCTCCCCTCGTCCCAACTGCTTGATAAGGCTTCCTCTCCTCAGGCTCCTTCCACCTGTCGGAGTCACCTGTGCCCGTGCGCTCCTGGAATAAACCCAAGTAGGCCCAGTTTAACCCCATGATCTCTCTTCTCAGCTCCCCGGGCTTGAGGGGCTTAAATGAGTGTGGGCTGCAAGCCTCCAGCGTGCTTGGGTCTGGGGTGACCCTGTGCATTCCTACAGTGCTTGCGAGAACATTTTGAAACGGTTTGAGGCCTTGCCCTGCTCCATCCAGAGCAAGGTTATAGAAATTTCAGACAATCGCCTGCTCCCTTCCCTATCTGGTGTGCTAGGCATTGTATAGATCTGTACTGTCTGATGTGGTAACCACTTGCAGCATATGGTTAACTTGAACTTAAATTTTAAAACTCAGGGGCCGGCTCCGTGGCCGAGTGGTTAAGTTCGCACGCTGGGCTGCGGCGGCCCAGGGTTCGGATCCTGGGCGCGGACATGGCACCGCTCGTCAGGCCACGTTGAGGCGGCGGCCCATATGCCACAGCTAGAAGGACCTGCCTCTAAGATATACAACTACGTACGGGAGGGAGGGGGGAGGTTTGGGGAGATAAAGCAGAAGGGAAAAAAAAAAAGATTGGCAACAGTTGTTAGCCCAGCTGCCAATCTTTAAAAAAAAAATTTTAATTCAGTTTTTCATTCATACTACCCACATTTCAGATGCTTAGTAGTCATGTGGCAAATGGCTACTGTACTGGACCGTGCAGAATATAGAACATCCACATCTCTGCAAAAGTTGTTTTGGACTTTGGGTGTTTTCTATGTGTCAGGCTCATTGCGAATTTTATTATATTCTTAAAACAAAACCTGTACAAAATTTGAAAATAAAGCTCAGGGGGAGTGGTAAAGGTAAAGTTGGACCAGCATCAGGGAATAAAGAGTAGAAAGGAGTTACAGGGGTGAGCCCTGCCTGGAGGGTACAGGGTGTTGACAATTAACAGGCAAACCAAAGAGAACCAGAGGCTAAATTCTGCAGCAGAGCTGAATGCCCCAGGAGCTGACCAAGGGCAGGGTCAGTGCACTGATCTCAAGGGAAGACCTCCTGGGAGAGGAGGGCTCTCTTGTTGCTTGGACTCTTGTTTTGTGCCGAACTTCTTAGTTCTTCACCCAGTTTAAATCTTTGAGGACCACGATGAGGTGGTCTTAGGTCTAGTACAAAAAGCCCACAGTCAGAATTCTGTGTCCAGGGTTGCCCAGCTGGAACCTAGCAGGTCGGGCTTGGACGCCAGGCCTCTCCAGCCCTACCGTGTGTGCTCGTTTCCAGGATGCCAGACAGAGGGGAATCTAGAAGCGGGTGGGAAGTTTGGGTTGGAGGGAAATAGGTTGTGTCCTTTGGTGTGAGCACTGTGGGGTACAGTCAGGGATAGGCCATGGTGGAAAGAGTGGCCAGCATGGTCGTGGCAGGGCGGCCCAGTTCTGTGCTCCTCCGGGTGGTGAGGTCACACCACGCTTCTTCCCTTGCAGGTGAAGGCTTCCAGTGGACGCGGATCCCTTCAGTCCAACTGCAGAGGCTGAGCACACCAGCCTCCACGCGGCTGCGTCTGGGGACACTTGCCCATGAGTCTCTAGTTTCTGCAGTCCTCGGAGCGAGGTGCCGGCTGCCCTTTTGCCCAGATTGCCTTTTCAAGGATCTTCAAGTAGCAGACAGCCTTGAGATGTGTGAGGTAGCGCCTCCCTCCAGAGCAGAAAGCAGGTATGCCCACTGTCCACCGTAAAAGATTTGGCTTTCCTGCATTCGGAGTACCTTTCCTGTAACGCAGCCTACTGCACATACGGGTGCCTTCTGACTCCCCTCGGGTCACCCTGTGGGAATTGGGGCTAGGGGAAAATGCTGATGTTCTGGCAGCTGCTGTTTTGAATAGTCGATTGTTTGTGTCTCTAATCGAGGAATCTTGTGTCTCCTACCAGCATCTGTGAAACTGGAGTTTGTCTGCTGTCGGATGGGAGCTAAATCAGACCTTTACCTCCCCCAGCAGACTCTGCTCTGCGTCCCTGCCCTAGCGCATAACAGGAAGTGCCTGCCACCCCCCAGTGTTTCAGAAAGCCCAGGATGCCAGAACTAGAAGAGACCTGAGAAAGGATCCCTTTGGTGGCTGTCAGGCTGTCCATGGAATCTGCAGTGGTATGTATGCAGGAAGGGTCGGGCCTAACAAGTCACTTCACTTCTGTTTTATATGTTAGTTTTCCGTGAATCCCCTGGCCAAGAAGTTTAAAACCATTGACTTATTCTGACCCTCCCTTATTATAGGTCAGATGATTGAGTCCCAGAAAGGTTAATTGCCTTCAAGCCCACAAGACTACATTGTGGACAGGCAGTTTTCTAGTGTCTGGATTGTGGGGCTTTGATTCTTTGGCATTTGGTTGCCTTTGTGGTTTTGGGTTCGACGCGCCACGTTTTCCCCAGGAATCTCCTCGGTCAGTGATGTGCTGGCCTAGAAAGGGCAGGCTGCTGCGAAGTCTCATCACAGAGGCCTCCTCAACTGAAGGTGGAGTCAGGAGTGGGAACCCAAGTTCAGTTCTGTTATTGCCACTCAGTGGCAATTGGCATTTGTAATAATCCCTGGCTATGTGTTTACGTCACTCATTTTTCACAGCAGGCCTCTGAGGTGTTTCCAATTTCCTCATTTTTCCGGATGAGGAAGTGGGTACTCTGGGGAGTTGTGGCCTGTCTACGCTGACACACCTAATAAGGTTGCAGCAGAATTTGAACCAGGCCTTTGCACTTGGGTTCTCTGAGCAACTTCAACGCCTCCCTTACTCCCCTGCTAGGAAGAGTCAGGAATTTCCGGTTCTGGGCCCAGGCTGGGGTGTGGGTGGCTCGGGGCCTGGGGTGTGTGTCTGACTGACATTCTCTGACCCCAGGTGTGGGCGCTGTATCTGCCTCCAGAACAAGAATCCTCGCTGTGCGGCTGACCCCGTGGCTGAGTTGTTAAGTTCGTGCTCTCCGCTGCAGGCAGCCCAGTGTTTCGTTGGTTCGAATCCTGGGAGTGAACATGGCACTGCTCATCAAACCACGCTGAGGCAGCGTCCCACATGCCACAACTAGAAGGACCCACAACGAAGAATATACAACTATGTGCCGGGGGGGTTTTGGGGAGAAAAAAAGAAAAATAAAATCTTTAAAAAAATTAATAATTAAAAAAAAAAAAGAATCCTCGCTGTGCATCAGGACCCAGGTCTCTCTGACATCTCCTGAATAAGGAGAAAGACATATGTAATAAACAGTTTTAAATGTGTGATTTAGTCTAGCCTCTGTTTCTTTCTCCTTTCCATATGTTAGATACAAAGAGGAAGAAGACCTTGCCATGCTTGAATGAGTTTCATCTGAGTCCAAGGGAGCCCCAGGGTGTCTGACATTGTCAGTGCTTGTGCCTTTGTAAACTGCAGAGTGGGTGATGGGGCACAAAGACCCATCATCGGGGTTATCTTTAGATCCTAGAGTGAGTTGCCTTGGCTTGATGGTGTTCTCTGCCTCTTGATGTCCTCTTCAGCGTGAGTCAGATTTGGGAGTGCAGATCAAGACCTGAGTTGAATTGATACCCTTAGTATGAGTGGTGCACTCACATAATGTCCTATTTCATTTGGAAAATAATCCTCCAATGGGTTGCACCAACAAATTTAGCTAAACAGCTTGATGTTGTGTTAAGGAATGTCGGCAGGCCAGGCCATGCCAGGCCAGGGCTAACAGCCATAGCTGATGTAAGGAACTACTTTTACGTTCAGTTCGCTACTGATGTAGTGAATGGAAGAGTACCCAAAGGTGCCTGCACCCCAAGTCACGCTGCTACACCCTGAAGGGCACAGGCAGAAAGCCTCATCGCAGAACTGGAGGCTTAGAGGAAACCCTCCTGACCACCTCCTAGGCAGACGGGGAGGAGAGTGGGAGGTGGCCTCAGAGCAACTCCTCACAAGCACCTTCAGAGGATGAGCTGTGTGGCCTCTGAGTACATGCAGCTCCAGGGCGCTTTGGGGCCCTTACCTGCAGCTAACCAACAATGTGTCTGCCCTGCGGTGTGAAAATTTTAAGTGTAAATCCCAATTGGGTCTAGTTGTGTAAGGAAGCTGAGAAACTGAAAGGGACTGGGGATCTTCTGCAAAGGTCGATGGCATCGGCAAGGCACGCCCCGGTTGGGGGCCACAAAGGAACTAGACAGAGAGGCATCTTGAAACTGATCTATATCAGATCGAGAGACTGAAACTGCTGCCCTCAGCCCCCAGCAGCCCCTCCCTGGTGTCCTTACATTCTCACTCATACACCTGGTAGTTCCACCATGGTCACTGCCCCAACTTGTCAGACCCTGCAAGGGGTGTGCCCTGGGGAAACTGCAAATAGAGCCATTACTGCCTAAGACAAGGCCGAGACTGACCTGTGAGCCCAGAGGTCCAGCCAGACCCAGAAGGGAAAAGGATTTTTAGTGTGATGTCATCTCCGCCTCAGTGAGATAAATGAGGCAGTGGGTGGCAAATCCTTTGTGCATGCTGTTGGGGTGGAGAGACCGCAGGCATGATTGCAGTTAGGCTCGAGGTCACATGGCAGCAGTGTCTAAAGCCAGGACTGCCAAGCTCCGCCCGTGGGCCAAATACCCAACCTAAGAATGGTCTTTGACATTTTTACATGGAAAAAAAAACAAAGAAAATTTTGGTGACACGTGGGAAATTTTATCAAGTTCAAGTTTCAGTGTCCCTGAAGTTTCACTGAAACAGCCACGTCATTTCTTTCAAATGTTAATTTAATACAGACCCTGGGATGCGTGATCCCAGTGGTTGGGAGGTTGAGGAAGTGAAACCTGCTACCCAGCTCTGAGAATGCCCCAGATTGTCCTGAGCCTGCCTTTGGAAAGCCCTTCAAAAGCACCAGCCCTCGAGGTGGGTGTTAGGGAGGGTGTCTCCAGAGCTTGGATGGGTGAACTCTGATCTGAATCTGCCCAAGAGGAGCCCCAGGCCTGGCACAGGGTGGAGCCAAAGCCCTCTCATGATGGGAGGGTCTTTCGGCCAGGGTCCCCTTGGAGCCCATGGCGCACAATGGAGCACAGCCTGGTTTTATCAGGAACTTGAACAAGCACTTTCCAATTTTATTAGATATGCATCCACTTTAAGGTATTTGAGGGGTAAAAACCCTGTAACTTGCATATTAAACAGTTATTTTAGAGTTTAAAAAGTGAGTTGATTGAAAGACAATTATTAAATAAACTAGCTTTTTGAATACAGAATCCCAGAGGTGACACATGGATGACCCAAGTTTGGGAAATACTCTGGCCTCCTTGTGCGAGGGGAGGGATGAGAGCACTGTGCGGTCAAGGGATGCTGTTTCAAGTGAACCTCAGCCAGCCAGTCTGGCTATCTCCTAAAGGTGCTATCTCGTCTACAGAGTCCACACCTCTGAGCTGAGTACACAGATTGGACAGCAGGGCTCCTGGTGCTGTTCCTGTCCTTACTACTGAAGGGACAGGCAGGTGGACCCCGAAGACAAGTAGGAACCTTCTGGGAAGCATCCAGAGGCTGTGGATCGCAGCATGATGAATTCAGACCACCAGCCCATCGTGGGCTTCACCGTGAAGCTCGTTTTGTGCTTCACATCCTGGCGTGGTCTCGCACACTTTAAAGAATATTATTGCCTGGGCTCCTGCCCCAAAGGCCTGCGCATCAGCACATTTTTACTGTTTATCAAGGTACAGTGTACCCACCGTAAAATCCACCTACTGTTGAGGTCTGAGAGTTGACAGACGCACAGGGTTAGGTAGCCAAGACCATGTCAAGAAATCATTCCTTACAGTCCCACAAGTGACTCAGTGTGGCAGGGCTGGGGACTGCAGTCTCTGCTGCTTGGGGTGAGGGGTGGACTTAGAGATCACAATGGTTGGAGCTTCCTAAGGAGGCCAACAGGAACCCCCCAGCCTTGACCAGACCAACCGTTAGGCACACCCGCTCTCTGGGGGTGGGGAACAGGAAGCAGGGGTCAGAGCCCCTCAGGAGGGAGCTGCAAGTGGGAAAAGCAGTCCCTCCCTGGGGCCAGAACCCACTTCCTACTTTACTGCGCAGCCGCTGGGGAGACGAGCAGGGAGGGCTGCGGGCAGGGAGGGCTGGGCCTGCTGGAGAGCACCCCTTCCCTCCGCCCCTCTGCAGAGGAAGGCAGGGGCAACCTGGCCTGGGTGCTGCCCGCGGCAGGATGGAGGACGAGGAAGGCCCCGACTGCGGCAAACCCGACTTTGTGCTTTTGGACCAAGTGACCATGGAGGACTTCATGGAGAACCTGAAGCTCAGGTAGACCCAGGGCACTGGCTCCCTTCTCATCCCCAGCCCTACTGATCTCCATCAGTCCGGGAAGGGTAGTGCATACACACCCTGGCAGACCACCATCTGGGTGACTGCAGGGAGATGTGTCAGGGCAGGAACAACTGTCCCCTCAAGGGCAAGGGTGGCCACCCTGCAATGGACAGAGCTCCTCAGATCTTTGCCTCACACACAACCCAGGTGTCTTCTACCCATCCTGCCCGGCAGGGACAGGCAGGTGCCAGGCACCTGGACTGGGTGGGCGCTCCATCTCCTGCATGGGGCTGTGTTGAGCCCTGGGGGCTCTGAGGGAAGTGGGTAAGTCCTGCCCTGGGGTGCAGGTGGACAAGTTGAGGTGACACTCAGGGGGACACATGGGGATGATTCAGGGTGTGGCTGGTAGAAGTGACATGAGGCCCGATTTACTGAGGAGAAAGGCAGAGGGCAGGGAAGAACCGGGGGTCAGGCAGTGAGATGGGGTGGCCACTGAGAGCTGGTTTCATCCCTGAACAGCCTTGGGGAGCAGAAGGCAGCCTGCTGTGTAGAGCTTCGGGGTGGGGCTCCACTGAGCACAGACTGTTGAAGCCAGAGGACAGGAAATGAGCTACTTTGTATGGGGCACCCAGCTAAACTTGATGTTACTTCATTCGTATAAACTAGCATATAAGCCAGGTATTACCATCTCCATTTAACAGTGGAGCACTGAGCCCCAGCCCACACAGCTTGCAGATGGGAAAGCGTGTCTCTGAGCAGGTCCCCGGTGGGTGGCTGGGTGGCACTTGAGAAGGTGTGGAGGGAGCCAGAGGCAGGGGAGGAAGAGGAACCCAGGATAGCCGCCAGGGGAAGGGCGGGTCCGCGACACCACGGGGAGCAGGCCGCGCTCCTCCTCAGGCAGGAAGGTCAAGAGAGGGACGACACAGCCACCCCACCAGCAACTGGGCGCCTGACGGGAGAGTTGAGGAGTCTGAGGATGTGCCAGGGAGGATGCTGCAGCCCCAGCTGCCCTCAGCCCCTCCCGGCGCCTACCATCTGGGTGGAGCTAGGCGGGTCCTATCTGCCTCTGGTTCCCCACCCAGGCCTTGAGCCGGAAAAGGGCCCCTCCCTGTCCCCAAACCTGGTTCCGAACCTGCTGCTCTGCCTTGCCCAGTGTGGTCTTGGGCAAGTCAGTCCCTTCATAGAATGGGTGGTCATGATTCCTGTGACATCAGGACCCCGTGGAGAGCAGTGTGGAGCCCAACACTACACTACGGTAGTGTGGGCACCGGGAAGACTCAGGTCAACCCGTCCCACTTCTCCGCTCTCAGCCCAGGGGCAGCCCAGGGCCTCGAGGCCCCAGGCCCTGGGTGTGTGTCCCTGCTGCCCTGAGCGCTGAGGACTGGCCCTGCCTGTGCCAGGTTCGAGAAGGGCCGCATCTACACCTACATCGGGGAGGTGCTGGTGTCCGTGAACCCCTACCAGGAGCTGCCCTTGTACGGGCCCGAGGCCATCGCCAGGTACCAAGGCCGTGAGCTCTACGAGCGGCCACCCCATCTGTATGCCGTGGCCAACGCCGCCTACAGGGCGATGAAGCGCCGGTCCAGGGACACCTGCATCGTTATCTCAGGTACCTGCCCTGTGGCTAAGGCCCCAGTGCTGGCTCGCAGCCTCCCTGGGCCCCAGCATCTTCATTTGTCAGTGATGGGAGGTGATTGAAGCACTGGGGAGGAAGTGGGCACAGGGAGCTGGCCAAGGGGGAGTGGTCGCTAATTCTGTCTGACTGTCCATCTGTCCGGCAGGGGAGAGTGGGGCAGGAAAGACAGAAGCCAGCAAGCACATCATGCAGTACATCGCTGCCGTCACCAACCCTAGCCAGAGGGCCGAGGTGGAGAGGTAAGGGCGGAGAGGGCTGGGGCAGGGGCAGCCCTGGGCCTCACGCCTAACGGGGAGCAAGAGACAGGACTGAGCCCAGCTCGGATCAAGCCAAGTTTAGTGGGCTCGCCTATCAGGAGGCTCCAGGTGACCCACACCCTGGACCTTTCAACTGAGGGGGCCCTGTGCAGGAAGCCCTCCCCCTGGCGACGGGATGGAGGTGAGGGACAAGGATTGACAGCCGGTGCACCCAACGAAGGGGAAAAGTTGGGTGGCCGTTCAGGAAGGCCCAGGATGCCAGGCTGGTTGTGCTGGCTTGGGCCAGGAACCTGGGAATCAGGGCCTGGCTGTCCACCTGCCCGCCTGCTGCTCACCAGTCAGGCCTTGTGGGAGCAGCTTCCTGTGTGGGAGCCCCGGCTCTTCCTGTCAAGATGGGGTGAGGTGGGGTTGGGTGGGGGGCAGTGATGGAAGTTCCTGAGCACACGTGGCCGGCAGCTGCCCACTCCTGCAGCTGGAGTTGATGACAAGCGTCCAGACCCATCTCCTCACTGCAGCCCGCAGCTGCTGCCTGGGAAGGTGGGAGGTGACCATACACTATGGCTGAGGCCTTTCGGGCCCGGTGCTTATACTACACCCAGCACAAGCGCCTGGCCGGTGCCTTTCCCAGCGTCTCAGAGCAAAGGGTCATTCCACAGCCTGCACGGGGCAGCGCAGGGGGAGGCCAGGCCCTTGGGCCTCCTCACCTCCTGCAATGGGGAGGCTTCAGGCTGGATGCTGGACTTAGGTACAGTCCCCAGTATGAGGTCTTTGCTTTATAGCTCTGGCCCCTCGCCCCACGCAGGGTCAAGGACGTGCTGCTCAAGTCCACCTGCGTGCTGGAGGCCTTCGGCAATGCACGCACCAACCGCAACCACAACTCCAGCCGCTTCGGCAAGTACATGGACATCAACTTTGACTTCAAAGGAGACCCTGTCGGGGGACACATCCACAGCTACCTGCTGGAGAAGGTGGGCCCTGCTTCTGCACACCCTAGGCAGGTGGGCTGTGCAGGCCTCCCTGTGGGGACCAGACAGAGCTGCCCAACAATGCTGACCCTCCCAGGCCCTGGGGGCAGGAACATACCCTCTCTGAAGCCCCAGGTTCACAGGCAGGGCTCCCTCTGTGGCCAGGCCCACCACCTCCTGCCTGCACTGCCCTGGGGGCTCTAGGGCGGGTCCCCTGGGATGAGGCTGCTGCCCAAGCACAGGCCCAGCTGCCCCTCTCTCCTCAGTCTCGAGTCCTCAAACAGCACGTGGGTGAAAGGAACTTCCATGCCTTCTACCAGGTGAGTGAGCTGGCGAGTGGGTGGGCAGGTAGTGGGGAAGCCCTTCCATGGCTCCGTCCACCGTCCATTCCCCTCTCCACCCGCCCTGGGGTGGGGTCTCCCTGATATAGGTGGTGTGTGCACTGCATCTGACCCTGAGGCGGGGTCTATCTGGACATGGGCAGGGTCTATACCCTGTGTGATACTGAGGCGGGTTCTGTCTGGACACCAGTGGTGTCTACACCAGGTCAGACCCACTGAGGTGGGGTCTCCCTGTACTCGGGCTATATTTACACCATGTCTGACCACTGAGGTGGTTCTGCTTGGACACGGGTAGTGTCTACATTGTGGCTGACCACTGAAAGTAGGATCTCCCAGGACACAGGCATATCTACACCGTATCTGACCCAGTGAGGTGGGAACTCTGTGGATATTGGCAGTCTGCACCATGTCTGACCCATTGATACTGGATCTCCCTGAGTCTGGTGGTGCTGACATTGTGTATGACCCACCAAGGTGGGTTCTACCTGGACTTGGGCAGTGCCTGCACCATGTCTGACCCACTGAGGTGAGATCTCCCTGTAATCCTGTGGTGTTTACACCATGTCTGACCCATTGATACTGGATCTCCCTGACTCTGGTAGTGTCTCCAGTGTACATGACCCACTGAGGCGGCTTCCTCCTAGACACTGGCAGTGTCTACATCATTCATATCCACTAAGGTGACAAATCCCTTGACTTGGTCAGTGTCTAGACCATGTCTATCCCACTGAGGTAAGATCTCCCTAGACTCGGGTAGTGTCTACACTGTATCTGACCCATTGAAGTGGGTTCTCTCAGGACACAGACATATCTACATAGACTACGTCTGACCCACTGAAGTGGGAACTCTCTGGACACTAGTGATCTATACCGTGTCTGACCCATTGATGTTGAATCTCCCTGAATCTGGTGGTCCCCATACTGTGAATGACCCACTGAGGTGGGTTCTGCCAGGACTCGGGCAGTGTCTACACCCTATCTGACCCACTGAGGTGAGATCTCCCTCAAATCAGTCGGTGTCCACACCATGTCTGACCCACCGAGGGGGGTTCTGTCTGTACTCAGCAGTGTCTACAAGGTATCAGACCTAATGAAGTGGGTTCTGCCTGGACTTGGGCAGTGTCCACATGTGTCTGATCCATGAAGGTAAGTTTGCCCTGGACACATGTGGTGTCTACACCGTTCTGACCCACTGAATTGGGTTGCCCCGGACACGTGCTGTGTCTACATGAAGTCTGACACATGAAAGTGGGATATTTGGACTCTCGTAGTGTACAACCATGTCTGATCCACTGAAGTAAGATCTCCATGGACTTGGGCAGTGTCTACACTGTTCTGACCCATTGAATTGGATTCTCCCCAGACACAGACATGATTACACCATGTCTGACCCACTGAAGTGGGAACTCCCTGGAACTTAAGTGACTACACCAATCTTACCCACTAGGTAGACACTGCCTGGACATGGGTAGTGTCTACACTGTGTCTGACCCACTGAAATGGGATCCCCCTGTACACTTGTGATGTACACACCACTGAGGTGAGTTCTGCCTGGACTCAAGTGGTGTTTACACTGTGTCTGAGCCACTGAAGTGGGAATTCCCTGAACATTAGTGATATCTACACTGTCTGACCCACTGAGGTTGGATGTCCCTCAACTCAAACAATGTTTACACTGTGTCTGACTCACTAAGGTGGGATCATTCTGGACTCAGGTGGTGTCTACACTGATCTGACCCATTGAAGTGGGATATCCCCAGAAATTGGTGGTGTCTACACTGTTTCAAACCCACTGAGGTTTGATTTCCCTGGACACTGGTGGTCTACACCATTCTGACTCATGGAAGTGGATTCTCCCTGGATGTGGCAATGTCTACACTGTGTCTGACCACTGGTGGGAGTTCAGCCTGGACACAGGTAGCGTCTACATCCCTTCATACCCACTATGTAGGATCTCCCTGGACACTGGCAGTGATATACCTTGTCCACCCCACTGAAGTAGGTGCTCCCTGGACTCAAGCAGTGTCCACACTGTTTCTGACCCACTGTAGTGGGATATCCTGGAAACTGGCAGTGTCTACACCGTGTCTGATCACTGAGGTGGGATCTTCCTTCCACAGTTGTATATTGTGTCTGGCCCACTGAGGTAAGTTCTCCCTTGACTTGGACAGTGTCTACATTGTTCTGACCCACTAAACTGGGTTCTCCCCAGACACGGGCATTACTACATCAAGTATGACCCACTAAGGTGGATTCTCCCTGGACTCAGGCAGTGTCTACACTGTGTCTGACCCACTGAGGTAGGAATTCTCTGGACATTGGTGGTTACACCAGTTCTGACCCATTGAGGCTGAACCTCTATGACTTGGGCAGTGTCAACACCTTGTCTGACCATTGAGGTAGGTTCACTCTGGACACGGGTGGTGTCCACACCATTCAGACCCACTGAATTGGGTTCTCCTGGGACACCTGTGGTGTCTACACAGTGTCTGACATGCTGAAGTCGGATCCCAGGACACTTGCACTGAACAAGCATGTCTGACCAACTGAGGTGGCTTCTCCCTGGACTCTGATGATGTACAACCATGTCTGACCCACTGAAGTGGGTTCTGCCTGGACTCAGTCAGTGTCTACACCATGTCTGACCCACAGAGGTGAGTTCTGCCTGGACTTGGGCAGTGTCTACAAAGTGTCTGACTCACTGATGAAGTGGCATCTCCTTGGACTATGGTGGTGTCTATGCCAACTTTGACCACTAAGGGGTTCTGCCTGGGCACTGGCCTATCTATACCATGTCTGACCACTGAGGTGAGATCTGCCTTGATTAGGGTGGTGTCTACACCAATCTGACTCACTTAGGTGGGTTCTACCTGGGCACAGGCAGTGTCTACAGTGTCTGACCCACTGAGAGGGGATCTCCCTGGACTTGGGAAGTTTCTATACCATGTTTGACCACTGAAGTGTCTGTCTGGACTGGCGGTGTCTATACTGCATCTGACCACTGAAGTGGGACACACCAACACACAGGCAGTGTCTACACTGTATCTGACCACTGAAGTGGGATCTCCCTGGACTTGGTCTTTGTTTACACCAATCTTACCACTGAGGTATGTTCTCCCTGGACTGGGCCAGTGTCTATACTGTGTCTGACCCACTGAGGTAGGATCTTCCTGGCCTCAGTCGATGTCTACACCACGTCTAATCCACTGAGGTAAGTTCACCCTAGACATGGGCATTGTCTACAAGATTCTGACACACTGAAATGAGTTCTCCTGGGACACATGTGGTGTCTACACTCTTTCTGACTCACTGAAGTGGGTTCTACGTGGACACACACAGTGTACAACCGTGTCTGACCCACTGAGGTAAGCTCACCCTGGACACAGTGTCTACACTGTTCTGATGCACCAAAGTGGATTTTTCCAGGACATTTGAAGTGTCTACACCATGTCTGACCCACTGAAGTGCTATCTTCCTGGACATTCACAGTGTACTGACCACTCAGGTGGGTCTGCCTGAACACTGGCAGTATCTACACTATGTCTGACCACTAAACCGGGGTCTCCTGGGACACAGTTGATGTCTACACTATGTCCCACTGAAGTGGGCTCTCTCTGGATTCAGGTGGTGTCTACACTATGACTGATCCACTGAGGTAGGATCTCCCTGTACATTGATGGTGTCTACACCATGTCAGACCCATTGAGGTGATTTCTGTCTGGACACAGGCAGTGTCTACACTGTGCCTGACCCTTGAGATGGGATCTCCTTGGACATGGGTAGTGTCTACACCCTGCCTGACCACTGAATTGAGATCTGCCTGGACATTAGTGGTGTCTACACCATTCTGACCCATGGAGGTGGGATCTCCATGGACTTGGGTGATATCTACATTCTTTCTTGATTCACTGAAGTGGATTCTGCCTGGACTTTGACGGTGTCTACACCATGTCTCACTACTGAAGTGGGTTCTCCTGGGACATGGGTGGTGTCTACAATGCATCTGGCTCTGAAGTGGGTTCTCCCTGGACTCAGGTGGTTTCTACATTGTGTATGACCTCTGAAGTGGGATCTCCCTGTACTCCCATGGTGTCTACAACATGTTTGACCACTGAAGTGGGTTCTCTTTGGACTCATTAAGTGTCTATAACAGCTCTGACTACTGAGTAGTTCTTCCCTGGCTTGGGCGGTATCAACACCATGTCTGACCACTGAAGTGGGTTCTACCTGGACTCTCATGGTGTCTATACCATATCTGACCACTGAAGTGGGTTCTCATTGCCTTGTTTAGTGTCTACACCATGTCTGACCTAGAAATGGGTTCTCCCTGAACTCCAGCAGTATCTACACCATCTCTGAGCTTCCGTGCCATTGTTGGGTCAACGATGGTTGAAGGACACATCTGTTTGTCATCAAACAAGTGTGGGTGAGGTTTCTGGAGCTCAGGAGGCCTAACCAAGGGGTGTCTCTGTCTTACAGTTGCTGCGGGGCAGTGAGGACGAGGAGCTGCGAGAACTGCACCTGCAGAGGAACCCTGCCCTGTATAATTTCACCCGCCAGGGAGCAGGGCTCAGTGTGAGCGGGGAACAGGGCTCAGTGTGGGGATGGGGTGCAGAAGGTGAGCACAGGCACTGGGACAGAGGAATTGGGGCTCAGCGTGGCCCTGGGGTGCTGACCCCTTTCTCCCTCAGGTCTTGGAGACCGATGAGAAGAGCCACCACCAGGCAGTGACAGAGGCCATGCGGGTGATCGGCTTCAGCCCTGAGGAGGTGGGCTCCGTGCACCGGATCCTGGCCGCCATACTACACTTGGTGAGCCTGGCTGCCAGGGCTGGGGGGCCACCTCCCCACATGGTGTCCTGGCTGGGAGCCACCCCTGGAGGAGGAGACTGGCCTCTGACAACCCAGTTAGGTAGCTGGCCCACTCCTCCCTCTGCTGAAGCCAAGTTGCTTTGGCTGTGGGCTCTCTCAAGGCCAGGCCCTGGGCTGTGGGCTCTACGTGCCCAGATTGTGGCAAGTCAGGCCTGCGACGTGCCCAGTCCGCGACTAGTAGATGAGCCCGCATTTAGTGGGCAAGGGCAGTCCAGGCTCAGTAAAGGCGAGCGTCGTGCAGACCTGCCTCTTGCTTTTGTCATTTAAGAGCTGTGTGGCTTTGGGTAGGGTACTCAGTGCCTCTGAGAACTCCATCCTCTCGAGGTAGCTTGAGGAATAGGTAGCACGTAGCTGGCTTTGGGAGGATGCAGTGGGATCATTCACGTGCTGTTCTGAGTGGGAAGCCTTGGGGAAGGCTCTGGTGTGTTCTGGGGGCCGCTCTCACCTTTCTCGCTGCATCTGTGGCAGAAGCCGGGCTCCACTGGCTTCCTTTCCTCTCCCCCAGGAAAGGTGTGCAGGCTCCTTTGGAACATGGAGCCTGACTCTTCACGATTCCCCCATCACCAGGGAAACATCGAGTTTGTGGAGACTGAGGAGGATACCCTGGAGCAGGGGAGCCTGGCCGTGACGGAGGAAGTGCTGGTGGACCACGTGGCTGAGCTGACAGCCACACCTCGGGAGCTGGTGCTGCGCTGCCTGCTGGCTCGCACTGTGGCCTCAGGAGGCAGAGAAGTCATTGAGAAGGGCCACACTGCGGCTGAGGCCAGCTATGCCCGGGACGCCTGTGCTAAGGTACTCTGGGGGCAGGCAGGGGGTAGGGGCACCCAGGAGGCCTTCCTGGAGGAGGCAAGGCTAGAGGCAGCCAAAAGCAACTGGCTCCTGGCCTCTCCCCAGGCAGTATACCAGCGGCTATTTGAGTGGGTGGTGGACCGGATCAATGGTGTCATGGAACCCCGGGACCGGGACCCCCGGCGTGACGGCAAGGACACAGTCATCGGTGTGCTGGACATCTATGGCTTCGAGGTGTTCCCTGTCAACAGGTGGGTGGCCCAGGCACCATATCCCATGCTCTGACCCCTCAACCTCTAGGGCCGCCTTAGTCCGGGGGAGCTTGGCTGGGCTGGGGAGTGGGATGTCTGGCGTCTGTCCCAGCTGGTCCCTGGCCCCAGGCTCATGCCCCCGAGCCTGCCTCAGCTGTGCCACCTGCCCAGTGGTGACCAGGAAGGCAAAATCTCAGGCTTATGTCCCCTTGCCAGACTCCCCAATCCACTCCGGAGCATGTGTGCCAGAGGTGGGAGCAGTGGGGAAAAGGAGAGGCCCAGAGGGGGAAATGCAGCCCCACTCTGGGCCACTTGGGGTACCTGGCACCAGACCCCTCGGGCAAACTTTAGGGGAGAGACCTGCCAACACCGCACTCACTCCAAATGGAGCAAAAGCCCCAAGGTGGGCGGGTAAGGCGTGACTCTGAACGAGACCCCCCCGCCCCCAGCTTCGAGCAGTTCTGCATCAACTACTGCAATGAGAAGCTGCAGCAGCTCTTCATCCAGCTCATCCTGAAGCAGGAGCAGGAGGAGTATGAGCGGGAGGGCATCACCTGGCAGAGCGTGAGTGCCCAGCCATCCACGCGGCTGTGGGCCCTGAGGGAGCGGGCAGGCAAGCAGACGTGCGGAGGACGGCCAGGCAGAGAGGGCGCCCAGCAGGGATGGTGTGGGAGAGGTTGGCTGGCGGGACTCGGGAGCTGCCTGCTCGCTCTGCCCCAGGTTGAGTACTTCAACAACGCCACCATCGTGGAGCTGGTGGAACGGCCCCACCGTGGCATCCTGGCCGTGCTGGATGAGGCCTGCAGCACTGCGGGCCCCATCACTGACCGCATCTTCCTGCAGACCCTGGACACACACCACCGCCACCACCCACACTACACCAGCCGCCAGGTGCCCCCTCCGCCCCCTGCAGTCACCCCCACCCCGCATAACCCCAGCTTGTCCTGGTGCTGGCACACACACCCCCAGGCACCCTGCTGCCTGTCTTGGTGGGGCCTTGGGGGTGGCCCAGCCTCTTCTTCAGCACTGTCCCCCCACCCCCTGCAGATCCCGCTCACCTTCTGTGCCTTGACCCTGGCCTGTCTCTCCCACAGCTCTGCCCCACAGACAAGACCATGGAGTTTGGCCGAGACTTCCGGATCAAGCACTATGCGGGGGATGTCACGTGAGGCCCCCCACTATGTCCCCTCTTCCCTTTTTAAGACACTGAAAACATCCTCTTTACCAGATTCACAAGTGAAAGCACGAAATGGGGCTTTTAAGACAGTGATTCTCAGCCCTGGCTGCACCACGGAATCCTCTGGGGAGCTTAAAAAAATGCCATGTCTGGGCTCCACCCCAGCACATTCCGAGATGCAGCCGGGGAGGGGTCCCCAATCCAGTCCAGGGCCAGTTCCTGGCACACTCTGAGCAGTGCATCCTGCGAGCTGCAGGTCAGCGCAGAGGGGCGACAGGCCGAGTCTGCATTTCTAACCAGCTCCCAGGCGGGCGAACACTGCCGGTCCTCAGGTCACACCCAGAGTGCCAAGGCCGAGGGGGTCCTTTGGAAATCGCCATGATTGTTGTTATTAACTTACCTGTCGCTCACCTCATCTTGAAGTGGTTTCGAGGGACTCCAGAGAGAGACACAAGTGTCTAATGTGTCCTTCACAAGGAGAAGAAATAGAATAGAGAAGACAAAGCAGCCAGGCATCAGATCCCATGCCCCGAGCTTTTGCAGGAGCTGCAAGTGGAGCCAAGATTTTGGTGCTGAGCTTTCTAGCAGTCAAAGGAGGAGACAATGAATCTGTGGTTGTCAGTGCCACAGGATCAAAATAGACCAATGACTCAGAAGTTCCTGGTTGTAATCGCAATTGCTGATATTTATGGAAAACTAAGTAGATACTATTCTGAGCATCTGATGTATAGTGAGGACAGAGAGGTTAAGTAACTCATCCCAGGTCACACAGCATGTATGCATTAGAGCCAGGATTCAGTGCTGCAACATTTGGCTCCAGAGCCGTGGGCATAACCATTCGACCCATCTAAGAAACTTCTGAGGGAGGGAGTTTTACGTGATGAGAGAGAAAGCAGGCAGGAGAGGGGAAGGGAGGGCAGTAGCTGAGGGGGGAGGAAGAGAGCTGACCTATGAGAAGAGAGGCAGGCCAGAGGAGGCTGAGGGGCTTCCTGGGGCTGTCAGAGGCCCCTTCGGCCCTCACCAGCCCTGACCCCTGCAGGTACTCGGTGGAGGGCTTCATTGACAAGAACAGAGACTCCCTCTTCCAGGACTTCAAGCGGCTGCTGTACAACAGGTGAGCCAGCTCACTGGGCGTGCGTGTGGGCGCTGGGGGGTGGAGGACCCAGGGGCTCGGGCTGGAAGGGCCTTCAGACACTCGGGGCTGACCCTGCCTGACAGGTGGACAGCCTGAGGTACAACACTAAGGCCACGAGGCTTTTGAATGGCTGAGCTGGGTAGGGGCTGCTCTCCGGGAGGGTGAGGGCAGCTGGACATGCAGCCTGTCTCCACAGCACGGACCCCACCCTGAAGGCTATGTGGCCGGACGGGCAGCAGGACATCACAGAGGTGACCAAGCGCCCCCTGACGGCCGGCACCCTCTTCAAGAACTCCATGGTGGCCCTGGTGGAAAACCTGGCTTCCAAGGTACCACCCTCACTCCTGCTGCCACCCTAGATCCTTCCAGATCTTTCCATCTGTGCCTGGGTGTCAAGTCGGGCCGCCCACTGCCTCTGCACATCATGTGGAGGAGGGTGTTCATTTCCTGTCTGCTGTGAGCTGCACTGCCTCCCGGGCGGAGGGACTCACGACTGCACAGATTAGGATGTCCTGAGCCAGGCTGAGGCTCGAGTAGACACAGGATTCCTGAGTAAAGACGGGATTCCAGCTGGCCTTCCCTGGCCCCGTTGCCCCTTGGGCAGGGACAGGCAAGGGGAAACCCTGCTCAGAGCTTGGGTTGGCGCAGCCCAGGCCCTGCCGGGAACCAGGATTATCTTCTGGAAGCTGGGGCCACAGGGACAGGAAACGGGCACTAGCTTCTTTCGGAGCTTGGAGCCCAAAGGCAGAGAGGGCAGCGGGAGGCCACCAGGGCCGGCTCAACAAGAACATCCAGAGACCCAGCTCAGCCTCAGGCAAGGCGAGAGGAAAGGCCAAAGGGCGCAATGCTGCCCCGCCCGAACCTGGCTCTGGGCCCCGCCTCCTGCCCCCACTGGTGCAGGTCCTGTTCAGCCTGCCATCCCCTCATCCCCATCTCCTTATTGCCTGGCCCTTCTGCCTGCTCTTGGCCCCTCGGCCTCCCCTTCCCACCACGAAAGCCCCTTCCCCACGCAGACAGAGCATGGGAGGGACATGAGGTAGCACACCTGAGCTCACCTGCCACCCCTGCCCAGTGACCTTGGGGCTGAGACACCGGCCTCCTGAGTGACCTCTGTTCCCACAGGAGCCTTTCTACGTCCGCTGCATCAAGCCCAATGAGGACAAGGTGGCCGCGAGGCTGGACGAGGGCCACTGTCGCCACCAGGTCGCATACCTGGGGCTGCTGGAGAATGTGAGGGTCCGCAGGGCCGGCTTCGCTTCCCGCCAGCCCTACCCTCGATTCCTGCTCAGGTATGGACCCCTGCTGCCCAGGAGCCCCATCACCCCGATCTCCATGGGCTGTGTGGAGTCTGAGGGGTGAGCAGGGGGTGCCCAAAGCAGTGAGCACTTCTCAGACATTGACACATGGGAGTAGCATGCTGCTGACCTCAGGACACTGAGAGCAAGGACCCTCATGTGAAACACAGGGCGGGATGTGGGCGGGAAGGGGCTGGGGCGTGAGTGTCAAGTGCAGGGGTTGGGGAGTGAGGGCACATGGGCTGGGTGTGGTGCATGGGGCGGGGTGGCTCCATACCCTTCCCCAGGGACTGGCACCCACTGCCCTGTCCTTCGGTGACAGGTACAAGATGACCTGTGAGTACACGTGGCCTAACCACCTGCTGGGCTCTGACAAAGCGGCCGTGGGCGCCCTCCTAGAGCAGCATGGGCTGCAGGGGGACGTGGCCTTTGGCCACAGCAAGCTCTTCATCCGCTCACCCCAGACGCTAGTCACGCTGGAGCAGGGCCGCGCGCGGCTCATCCCCATCATCGTGCTGCTGCTGCAGAAGGTGCGGCCCCGGAGGGACACCCACCACGGAGCAGGGCGGGGATGGGTGTGCACTCCGGGGGAGGGACGGGGGGAATGGGGGTGCACCACCTGGAGTGGGGGGATGTGTGTGCACCAGCAGGGCCCACAGGCACACTTCCAAGTACCACAGGAGTCCCCGCTCGCAAGAAACAGACCACGGTTGAAACTGACTTAAGCAAAAAGTGTGGCTGCAGTTCAGGTCACCTCAGTCCTGTGGCCACTAGCTTCAGGCCCAGGTGGATCCAGGTGCTCAAAACAAGATTTTCAGGAATCTGGCTTCCTTTCTTCTTTCTTTTCTTCCTTGCTTTTTTTTCTTCTTCTGTTTATTCTGAAAGATTTCGGACCTAGAGACAAATATGCAGAATGGTATACTAAATTCCCACAGTCCTATGCCCAGTGTCAACGCATCACCTCGTGACCAATATAATTCGTGTAGACACCTGTACGTCTATTCTAGTTATTTTGAAGCGAATCATTTCCTTTTGAATCATTTCAGTATGTATTTCCAGAGGATAAGTGTTCTTCCACCTCTCCCCATAACTTTTTACTTTTAACATTTCGAACCTACAGAAAAATTGAAAGATTCGTACGATTGCTGCTCACCTGGATTGCTACAATTGTGGGCTCCCCCACCCTGTCTGTCTCTCTGTCTTTGTCTCTCTCCTCACCCACATACAGAGACTCAATAGGTACTCAATACTTGTATTTTGTCCTGAACCATATAAAGTAACGACACCCCTAAATACTTCAGCAGGCATATCCTAAGAACAAGGACATTCACCTTTATATCCACACTGACATTAGCACATTCAAGAAATCCAACACTAATGAAATATAATCTACGATCTGAGTATCTCATATGTAGGCCATACTCAAATTTCTGCAAGTGTCCCACTGTTACCCATGGCACCGTTTATGAACCCAGACTCCAATCAATGATGACACACTGCATTTAACTGTAACCTCTTCTAACCCTAGGGGTTGGTTTTAAGAACATGACACAGGCCGCTATCACAGAGATGGGACTTCAAACGTTCACACTGCACTGTTGCTGTCGCGCCAGCTCCAGCGACGTCCGCACCTCCCCAGACTTCTGCTCACTCTGTTCAGTCAGGGTCCATACACTGTGGTCCAGGGCAACATTGCTTAAGTCTGTTTTAATCTGCAGGTCTGCAGGCTGCCTGGCTTGCAGAGTTTTCGGTCTGGGTTTTGATGGTGGCATTCTTGGGGTGCCCTTCTGTCTGAGGGTCTCCTGGGAGTTGGAGGTTAGATCTAGACCAGGTCAGACTCCAGATGGACAGTTGGCAGTTGCCCCTGGTAGAGGGGACAGCACCGCCATCTGCCCCCCAGCTCTCTTCTCACATGTTTTCTCCCTGGGGGCACCTGGGAGTCCCCAGTGGTGCTGGGTCTCAGCTTAAAAGGCATGGAGCCAGGGGCCGTCAGCCTGGCCCAGCACCCCCAGGCTGTGGGTTCCCTAGAGACAAGCATAGTGTTTTCAGGAAAGATGGGAGAGCAGGCAGCCCTGGGGGTGGAGGGAGGGAGGCCGGCACGGCTGGGCCTAACCTAGGATCTGCCTCTGGCTGGTCCCCCAGGCATGGCGGGGCACGCTGGCGAGGCGGCGCTGCCGGCGACTTCGGGCCATCTACACCATCATGCGCTGGTTCCGGAGGCACAAGGTGCGTGCCCACCTGGCAGAGCTGCAGCGGCGATTCCAGGCTGCAAGGCAGCCCCCACTCTATGGCCGCGACCTCGTCTGGCCACCGCCCCCCGCTGTGCTGCAGCCTTTCCAGGACACCTGCCACGCACTCTTTTGTAGGTACGTGCCCTCGGCTGCCGCCCTCTCACTCTTTCCCATTCAGCTAGCACCCACTGAGCACCTGGACCCAATCATCTGAACTCCACAAGTAGTGCCTGCTAGGAGACACATGAGCCCCATCTGACAAGCAGAAAAATATGGGGGCTCTGTGCATTAACTGGCTGCCCACATCCCACTGTCAGTGGCAGAGCCCTGACATCCCCAGCACCAGCATAGTGCTGTGCATTCAGGCCTGGGTCTTCTCGATAGAGGCCTGCAGAGGAGAGTGGTAGGTCCTGGCTAGGGATTGGAGGAAACTCTGCATCTGAGTGGGGCTTTGAAGGATGAGTAGGAGTTCTCCAGGAGATGGGGTACAGAGCAACCAGCATGCTCACAGTGGGAGGAGCTACCTTCCGCTGAGACCAGGGAGGCTAGGACACGGAGGATGGCCAGTGCCAGGCTGAGGGGCTTGGACTTCTCCTCTAGGGGAAGGGGCATGAGAAGTCATTACCATATGTTCTGGGGGCCAAGACCAGGGGTGGGGAAGGGCGAGGGCTGCATGGGCACCCATCTGACCACCCATCCCTCTCCAGGTGGCGGGCCCGGCAGCTGGTGAAGAACATCCCCCCTTCAGACATGGCCCAGATCAAGGCCAAGGTGGCTGCCATGGGGGCCCTGCAGGAGCTACGGCAGGACTGGGGCTGCCGGCGGGCCTGGGCCCGAGACTACTTGTCCTCTGTGAGTGCGGGGCTGCCCAGGCTGCACACCAAGGAGGGGCTCAAGGCTGAGACCTTGCCTCCTGTGTCCACCCCAGCTGTCCTGTCCCTAGCCTGGCTGTCCATCTGTCCCACAGGCTATGCCTCTTTGCCCCGTCCCTTGCCTCTGAAGTGTAAAGGTTTCCACCCAGAACCAGCCGGCCTGGGTTTTACTTACCACCTTCTCCTCCACCCTCCTCCCACTCCCTCACTGTTCTCAGGCACGGCCCCACCTCCTGTTCTCAGGCAAGGCCCCCACCCCTGTTCTCAGAGCCGCCCCCACCCTGTTCTCAGGCACAGCCTCCTGGTCAGCAACCCACGCCATATCTGTCTTGGCCCTCACATGGGCACTGTGAGCTGCGCCCCCGGCCCCGTTCTACAGGGGATGATGACACCTCAGGGGGCTCAGGGCTTGCCCAGGTGTGCAGCTACCAGGGAGGAGCCAGGTCCCGCCCGGGGCCCTGCCTTCTCCTCATCTGTCCAGGTCTGGCCTGAGGAGCAGGGCTGGTGAGGGTGAATGGAGGGCAAAGACGTGCGTGCCTACAACCTCAGGGCTGCGCTGGGCCCTCGGGGAACCCAGCGTGGGGATGGACCCAGCTGAAGGCTGACGCACAGCCTGACTCGATGGCCCGAGGTGAAAGACAGCTGTGCCCATAACAGGACAGGTATTAATCCAGCATGGTCCAAAGACCCTGTCCCAAACAGCACCCCCATCTGTCCTCAGGCCACCGACAACCCCACAGCCTCAGGCCTGTTTGCTCAGCGACTGAAGATACTTCGGGAGAAGGACGGCTTCGGGACGGTGCTCTTCTCCAGCCACGTCCGCAAGGTGAGAAGTGGGGCCGCGAGTGGGGAGGTGGGGCGGGGCCTCGAGGGGGAGGCGGGGCGGGGCCTCGAGTGGTGGGGCGGGGCGGGGCCTCGAGGGGGAGGCGGGGCGGAGCCTCGAGGGGGGAGGCGGGGCGGGGCGTGGCCGCGAGGTGAGAAGTGGCTCCCGCGCGCTGGGGACGCGGCAGCGCAAGCCTGGCCCAGCTCAGAGGTTTCACAGCTGATCCTGGAACTTCGGAAACCGTCAGCTCTAACCCAGTCAGTGAGAAAACCAGCCCGGGGAGAGTAGCCCCTGGGTCAGGCAAGTGACCCGCCAGCGACTGTCCCGCAGGTGAATCGCTTCAACAAGAGGCGGGACCGGGCACTCCTGCTCACAGACCGGCATCTCTACAAGCTGGAGCCGGCCCGGCAGTACCGGGTGATGCGGGCCGTGCCCCTGGACACGGTGAGCCCCATGGGCGGGGGGCACCGCCGGACCTCCCTTTGCGCCTACCTAGGATGGCTGGAGCTTTCTAGAACTCATATCAACTCAGGATGGCAGCACCCCTTCTGAACAGCCTGCGTGGCTTCCTGTTGCCCCCAAGTGCCGGGTCCGAACCCCGCCGGCACAGCCCCTCGCCCCCTCCCGCTCAACTCTGGCCGAGCCGAGTGTCCCCTCTGCCCTACTCGTGTGCCGCCTCGGGGTCTCCCCGCCCGGACCGCCTGGATCCGGCTGCGGGGTGCGGCTGCCACCCGTGGGACTCTGGTCCCGTCGCCCCTCTGCCCAGCTCTGTAGCCCACTCTCTCGCTGGAAGCAGAGCTCCTGTTCCCGCAGGGCCAGGAGCAACCGGGGGCAGGGATCGAGGTCGGGCCTATAACTGTAAGGTTTAGGGCCGTCTGGTACGGTGGCCACGACTAGTGGGGCTATTTAAATGTAAGGAAAGGAAAGGAAACTAAAAGTTCAGCTCCTCAGTCGCACCAACACACTCAGGTGCTCGAGAGCCACAGGTGAACAGTGGCCGCGGTGTTAGACCGCGCACATTTAGAACATTCCTCTGTGCGGCGCCTTGCCCAACCCCCCGCCTTGTGGGTGGGGCCAGAGAGGGAGAAAGGGGTCCTGGAGGGGACAGCTGGACCGTGGAGCCGCGGGCTAGGGGGCGCTGAGAGGGCTGAGGGCAGAGAGACTGGGTGCTGCGGGGGAGCAGGAGATGCGCGCGAGGGCAGGGTGCTTGAGGGGGCGCCACGTGCTCCTGGGGTGCGGGTCCCGCGGGGTGTAGGGTCGCGGAGGAGGGTCCGCTGCACCCCTGATCCTGAGCCCCCCGCCCTCCTCAGGTGACCGGGCTGAGCGTGACCAGCGGGCGGGACCAGCTGGTGGTGCTGCACGCGCGGGGCCAGGACGACCTGGTGGTGTGTCTACACCGCTCCCAGCCGCCGCTGGACAACCGCGTCGGGGAGCTGGTGGGCGTGCTGGCCGCGCACTGCCAGGGGTGAGTCCCGGGACGCGGGCGGCTGCGGGTCTGCGGAGCCCGCCCACTGTGACCCTGACCTTTCTCCGTCCGCCCCGGCTTCAGGGAGGGACGTGCCCTGGAGGTCCGCGTGTCGGACTGCATCCCCCTGAGCCAGCGCGGGGCCCGGCGCCTCGTGTCGGTGGAGCTCAGGCCGGAACAGCCAGAGCCGGATTTCCGCTGCAGCCGCGGCGCCTTCACTCTCCTGTGGCCGAGCAGCTGAGCCGGCCTGTCCTGTCTGGGTCTGTCCGCCTGCACTAGGGCTTCCGGCCTCCCCGAAGGGCGAAGGCCGAGGGCTCCTGCATCCCTGCCCACCCGCGCGGGGACGGCCAGCGCCCTGAGCAATAAAGGATGCTGTATCTCTGCCCAGCTGGGCCCGTGTCTGTGCTTGGACATCCGCGTGGCCGCTGCCAACTTGACAAACATCACCCCAGAGTCCTCTGCTGACCCTGCCGGGCCACCCAAACTGGAGAAGGAGGCCTGGGGGCCCAGTCTAGAGGGTCAGCAAGGCCCCATCCCACATAGGGCCCCAGCCTAGGGACAGGCTGCACGTGGAACCTGTGGTCTGAGAGAAAAGGATGCCCTTTATACCCCGGGCTGCCCCTCAGACTGTCTCCACAGGGGTTGCCTCTCTCCCTTTCCCCTTTCCTTTAGGGCTCCCTGCCTTGTTGCCACTGGGCCACTGGGGAAGCTGGGGATCCCAGGGCGGTACTGGTACACACTGGGGGCAGAGAGCAGTCCCACCAGCCAACTGGGGGCACATGCTGTCCCAGCTGTCTGGACCAATGCTGGGTGCAGGTGTCCCAGGCCCTGGGAACGCTACCTCTGGGACAGGAGCAGCCAGGACTTCCCAGAGTCTGGGAGCAGGGTCTTGTGTCTGGGGCTTCTCTGGAAACCAACCAAAGGAAGGCCAGAGCGGATGCATCTCCACCTGCTCTGGCCAGCAGATTTCCCTGCCCCTAGACCCCTCCTCAACCCCTCAGGCTCTCCCCAGCTCCCGCCCCTCCCCAACCTCCTCCTCTCCTCCCTCCATAGGCAGACCCTCTGTTCTCACAACTGCTCCCTCCCTCTTCCTGAGGCACCCTAAATTCGGGGGCATTCTTGCTTGGTTGTGCCCTGTTGGTGTGGAGGGAGGTCAGCATCTGTAAGTCGTAGACTTTGGGTGTTTCATGGAAGAGCTCAGAACTTACTGAGGCTTCTTGTCACTACCACCCCACCTGTCCAGGGGTAGACAGGGTTACACACACACACACACACACACACACACACACCCCCTACCATGCGGGCCTATGTCTGGCTGCTCCTGCCAAAGGAGAGCAGCTTATCTCCTAGCTAAGCCCAGAGGCCTCCAAAAGCCCCCACAAGACCCAGTCTAGCATCTGTCCCCGGCTCTGGTGGCTTTGGGACAAGCTGGAGCTTCCCTTGCAGAGCAAGCAGATGTGAAGAGTACTCGGGTCCCCTTGGACCAATCAATCCTGAGCGGCACTAGACAGTAGGTGGTCCCGGCCCTTTGCAGGTTCCCCATGGGTTGCCGTGAGTGTGGCTTGTCAGAGATCCCCAGCATCACCTGCTTCCTTTCCAAATTCTCTCACGGCTCTAGGAAGCCCAGCTGCCTGGCTGACAGGAGGGCTTATGAGGGAGTGAAAACGTCACAGAGCCCGGAGTGGGATACCTCACACACCACCTGGCAACATTTGGGGTCCAGCCCTGCTGGGCGCCACTCTCTGCCCAGGGCCCAGAGCCAAGTACAGTTCACCCAGCCTCATGGAAGAAAGGTCATGGCTGCCAGGCGGGTTCCTGGGGCTGTGGGATCCTGAGATCCAGTCCAAAGGGTGGGGTGACATGGTAGGAAACGGAGGGCGATAGAACCCTGTTATTGAACTCAGATCTCGTATCAGGCAATTCATATACATTATATGTCACTTCACAAACCCTTAGATTTGTCATATATTACTAGGTGCCACCGTTCTGAGCACTTTACAAATATCACCTCACCTCATACCTACAAAGTTGGTGTTATCTTCCCACTGTTACAAGTGGGAAATCAGAGGTTCCTTGACTTGTCTGAGGCCATCCAGATGCTGAGCAGGGCAGATCCAGGCACACGCCCCTCATGTCACACCAACACGGAACCCCTCTGCCAGACAGGGGCACTCACTTTGCAGATGGGGACTGCCATCCTGAGCGTTGACATGGGTCAGGTGGCTCTCCAGGGGTAGGGCCTCAATCAGAGTCCAGCTCCATTCATGTGTCCCCACTGGCCTTCCTTGGACATCCATGCCTGTTCAGGCTCTGCCTCCAAGTCTGGCCTGGTCCTGGAAGTGGCTTTAACCAGAAGGTGGGGCCAGTCCTCGGCCTGAGCCTTAAAGAGGCAGAGACTGAATGGAAAGACCACATGAAGAGGCCACGTGGAGCGGGACAGGCCCTGAGAGAGAGAGCTAGATAGAGAGACAGAGAAAGAGAGATGGAGACAGAGAAGAGGCAGGGGGGACCCACCAGCAACACCAGCAGATTTTGAGTAGAATCTTAAATAAATAAAATGGTGGTTGTCTTAAGCCACTAAATTTAGTGGTGATTTTTTAACACAGCGATAGATCATTGAAACAAGGGTTGAGCTTTCTGATCCATGGCTGTGTCTATCTCTCCACATATTGACGTCTAACCAATGAGCTGTCTTAAGTTTAATGATCTCCGTAATGGTCTTACACGTCTTTATCAGATTAATTCATAAGACCATCATATTTTGATCCTATTGTAAATGGTATCTCTTTTTTAAAATTTTTTCTTTTTTATTGAAGTAACATTGGTTTATAATATTATATAAATTTCAGGTGTACATCATTATCGTTCAATTTCTGTGTAGATTACATCATGTTCACCACCCAAAGACTAATTACCGTCACCATGCACATGCGCCCTATCACCCCTTTGCTTCAATTTTTCCTGAAATGTTTTCAGGTTGATTATAGATATCATGCCATGTCATCCCTAAATATTTCAATATGCACCTCTAAAAATTAAACATATTTTCTTACATAATCAAATGCCATGATCAAAACTAACAAAACAAATAATAATTCCTTTACGTCATCTAATACCCAGTCAATATTTAGTTTTCCCCAAATGTCCTTTTATGGTTGGTGGTTTGAACCATTATCCAAACAAAATCCACATATTCTATTTGTCTGAATCTGTATCCCAACAAAGGTAATGTTTGTATTAAGTTTCCTTGTCCCGTTAGATTCCCAGAATAAGTTTGTGTGGTCAGCATTATGGATGCCAAGTTTAAAGACAGGGAACTTGGCCAGAGCACTCCACACGGAGCCTTGGCCCCTGGTTTCTGGGCACCACCCCGGGCTCTTCTGAGTCACAGATCCTGGCGTTGGCCTCCTCTGCCCTTGGATGTTAACCAGACAGTTAGACTCGGTCCAACCTCAACTCATGATCTTTCACCACAAACATGGAAGAGACTCCAGCGTTCTTGTCTTAGGGCCCAACCAGCTGCTCACACCAGAGGCTGGCTGCCTCCCTTCCCTCTTCCCTCGGACTCCATCCACCATGTGGGGCCCACTGGGCGAGCTGGCTCCGCCCCTAAGTAATAGGGATGCCAGCTGCCTGTCACCTGGACTCTGCCTTCCCTCAAACACTAATTCCCCTCAAACTCTATTCCTGGGGGGCTACCACTCCTCTGTGGAGAATGCCCCCAGCTTACAGCCCCCCTACTCACTGCGCTCAGGAGGATGTCAACTTCCTAACCAAATGGTCCCAGCAGCCCTCCCACAGCTACCTCCCCCAAGCTCAGAGCGCTTTCTGGTGGCAGGACCCCGGCCCCTTCCTTCCTCAGGCCCCTGTGCACGCTGTTCCCTCCAGGAGGGGTGTTCTTGCTGCCCCTCTTCACCTGCTCGAGCCTTCTCCTCCGGTAGGTCCTCTCCTACATGCTATTTATTTCTTGGAAGCCCCTCCCATCCCAACCCCACACCTGCAGACTTGTCATGAGCTAGTAAAGCACGTAGCAGTACTTCTCTCTTACAGCACATGGTCACCAGCAAAGCTTTCATCAGTTGGTCAGAGTTTGCTTGTGTCGGTCCTCACTGCCAGTGCTCGTGGCCTCGATGGATGCTGCTCTGCTCACCACGGCAGCTGCTGGCTCCAGTGAGTGGCTGGCCCTGAGGGGCACTCAGGAACCACTCACTGACCAACGACAGGAGGTAATTGCTGAAAGGGACCTCAGCAGAGAAAGCCCCCACCTGTGAGAAAGTGAAACAGGCTTAGTTCTGGAGAAGTGCCAGTTCCACACGGGGAGGGGCTGTCAAGAGGGGGCTCGGTCCCCAGGAGCCCAGGAGCTCGGCTGGAAGACTCCGTGGTCTGGTACGTGGGCCCCTCCTCTCTCAGCAGAGCCTCTTTCTGCAGAAGGGGCTAGTTTTGCAGTCTTGTATTTTGACCTGCTGAGGTTTCTCACTGAGGGTGAGAAGTGTTCACATAAAAAGCATTTTGATGCCTAAAGTGTAACTCCCCCCAGAAGTGCCACATGCCCATAAAACAAACCTGCCGGTTTCAGGCATGCGAGACCAGGCCATTCCCTGCCAGGAGGCTGAGGTGAGGCCTGAAGCACCCACCTGGAAGCTCCCCAGACCAGGGTTCCAATCCCAGTTCTTCTCGTTAGAATTATGGAACCCAGGCATGGGCCCTCCTCTCATCTCCCTGTCAACAGAACAAGTCTGCTAGAATCTTCCCCTAAAGTCGTCTTGAGGATGACAGGAGGCCATCAGAGAAGATGTCCAGCACACAGGGGTGACCCTATCCTGGATGCAGGGACAAGACAATCCCATAAGTGGCTCAGGCAGTGGTTTCCCTCACTGTGTCCGGTCCCCCCACAATTCTGGGAACAGGAAAGGCCATCCCCGTTTAGCAGATAAGGAAACAGAACCATAAAGAAGGCCTTTTTTCTTTTCCTTTTTTTAAATTTGAAGTTAAATTGGTCTCCCCTCAAAAAATGCTGAGACAACTCTTTTAATTAGCCTTGCATATTCTCTGCCACTTCTTTATTGAGGTATAATTCTCACGCCACAAAATTCACCATTTTAACATGGGCAATCCAGTGCTTTTTAATTTATTCACAAGGTTGTGCAACCAGCCGAGACCATTGTCTAATATTAGAACATTTCATCGCCCCAAAAAGAAGCTTGTACCCATTAGCATTCACTCCCATCCCCCTCTCCCCAGCCCCTGGCAACCACTAATCTACCTCTGTCCAGCCCAGTCAAGTGGACACATAGAATTAACCATCACATGTGGTAAGATTATGGTTGGCTTTGTAAGAAACCACCAAACGCTCTTCCAAAGTGGCTGTAACCAGTCTGCATTCCCACCAGCAATGAATGAGAGTTCTGTCACTCCACATCCTCACCAGCACTTGCTGTTGTAGTGTTTCAGATTTTAGCTATTCTAATAGGCGTGTAGTGGTAGCTCATTGTTTTCATTTGCAATTCCCTGATGACGCATGATGTTGAGCATCTTTTCATATGCTTATTTGCCGTCTGTGTATCTTCTCGGTGGGGTCTTTGGTCCACTTTTAATTGGGTTGTTTGTTTTCTTAATGCTGAATTTTAGGAGACCTTTGCATATTCTGGATACAAGTCCTCTATCAAATATGTGATTTGCAAATATTTTCTCCTAGTCTGTGTCTTTTCTTTTCTTTTCCTTAACATCACCTTTCACAGAGAAGAAGTTTTTAATTTTAGTGAATTCCAACTTATCAGCTGTTTCTTTCATGGATCATGATATTGGTGTTGTATCTAAAAATCATCACAAAACCCAAGGCCACCTAGATTTTCTCCTATGTTATCTTCTAGAAATTTTATAGTTTTGCATTTTATACTTAGGTATATTATCCATTTTGAGTTAACTTTTCTGAAGGATGTAAGGTCCGTGTCTAATTCTTTTTTTTTTTTTTTTTTTTGCATCTGAATGTCCAGTTGTTCCAGCACCATTTGTTGAAAAGACTATCCTTTCTCTATTGAATAACCTTTGCTCCTTTGTCAAAGATCAGTTGACTGTATTTATGCAGGTCTATTTCTAGGCTCTCTATTCTGTTCCATTGATCTTTTTGTTTGTTCTTTCACCAATACCACACTGTCTTGATTACTTTAACTTTGTAGTAAGTCTTGAAGTTGGGTAGCATCAGACCTCCAATTTTGCTCTCCTTCAATATTGTGTTGGCTATTCTGGGTCTTCTGCTTCTCCATACATTTAGAATCGACCGCTATCTGCAAAATAACTTGCTGGGATTTTGGTTGAGATTTCATGAATCTATAGCTCAAGTTGGGATATTGACACTATCAATATTCACAATATCGAGTCTTCCTTTCCATAAACATGGACTATCTCTCTATTTATTTAGTTCTTTCATCAGAGTTTTGCAGTTTTTCTGATATAGATCTTGTATGTAGTTTGTTAGATCTATACATTAGTATTTCTTTTTTGGGTTTTTTTGGTGCTAATATAAGTAATGTTGTGTTTTTAATTTCAAATTCCACTTATTCATTGCTGGTACATAGAAAAGTAATTGACTTTTGTGTATTAACCCGGTAGCCTACAACCATGCTATAATTGCTTATTAGTTCCAGGAGACTTTTGTTGATTCTTTCAGATTTTCTACATTGACAATCATGTCATTTGCCAACCAAGACAGTTTTATTCCCAATCTGTATACCTTTTATTTCATTTTCTTGTCTCATTGCATTAACTTGGACTTTCAGTACGATGTTGAAAAGGAGTGGTGAGAGGGGACATCCTTGCCTTGTTCCCTATCTTAGGGGGAAAGCTTCGAGTTTCTCATCATTAAGTATGATGTTAGCTATAGGTTTCTTTAGATGCTTTTTATCAAGTTGAGGATGGTCCCCTCTATTCCTAGTTTACTGAGAGTTTTTATCAGAATGGGTGTTGGATTTAGTCAGATGATTTTTCTGCATCTATTGATATAATCGTGTGATATTTCCTTAGCCTATTGATGTGATAGATTACATTAAATGATTTTTGAGTGTTTAACCAGCCTTGTATAACTGGGATAATTCCTACCTGGTCATGCTGTGTAATTCTTTTTATACATTGTTGGATTTGATTTGCTAATATCTTGTTGAGGATTTTTTTCATCCAAGCTCATGAGAGATATCAGTCTGTAGTTTTCCTTTTTTGTAATGTCTTTGTCTGGTTTTGCTATTTGGTAATGCTGGCCTTGTAGAATGAGTTAGGAAGTGTTCCCTCTGCCAGGACTGTGTGTCTACGGAGGGGTAGAATGTTCTCTCATCCTGTCTATCTTTCTCCCAATGCCTTACCGCATTGCAGCATCTCTCATCTACACGGCCCAGCAGTGGTGTGGCTAAAGGGAGGGTGGATTCTGTTTACTGCCTGGTGGTCCCCTCTCTGTCACAGGTTC